>NC_048893.1:113769421-113782165 GCF_011077185.1 Oxyura jamaicensis
AAAAAAAAAAACACTTAGAAACTATCTTTTTCTTAATAACTGATGACTAATATTAATGAATAAAACTTGAGCCAAGAATGAAGAATTTGGAGGCATCAACTGAAAAGAACGCATCAACTTTCTGCCTGTTTAAGGATTACTGTAGTCAAACTATGGGAGAAAATCTGGGGTGGGGGGGAGGAGAAAGTTAATTTTTCTTGCTTTGTTGGGGGTTTGGGGGTGGGGGGAGAAGAGAGGTCATTGGGCATGGCCATGTGCATCGTCAGATGACTGAATACACTGGTTTCTGTCAAGAGCACTACACTCACTTTTACAACAGGAGCCATTGAATGTTTCCTCTTGCTAAAGCCAACATAGCATTTGTTGATTTTCAACTTTTTTTATTAATGATCCAGGAAAAACCAACCATTCTTTAATTAATTATAGATGTTCACTGGATTAGTCTCTTTGGAAAGGTTGTGTTTTCATGGCTACAGATTAAATCCTATTTGTATGTTACACTGATACGTTTTATTTTCAGGCAACATCTAAAAACTTCTATAATGCAAGAGAACACATAATGGAGCTTGGAAGCAGTGTGTTACTGATCAGCACATGACGTAGAAACAGATCCACTAGTATTAAGAGAGTATAAAATTGTCATCGTATCTCCTGCCAACTGCTCAAGGCTGTTTAATTTCTAAATATTACCCCAGCCTTGAGTGTTAGCCCCGTTTCACATCATGTGTGTATGTAATTTTGAATCTGTTTATGTTTGTTTTGTTTTCTGAATTAATTTTGACCATGGGATTTGGAGTTGTGCAAAGAAGGAAATTTATTCAGTTGTCCTGATGTTTTTTTCCTTTTATTTCTGTCATCACCAGAGTCCAGTTCAACCAAGATCCCTCAGTAAACTGGGGGATAACAGCAGAAACTAGCACAATAGTTTTTAAAATGTTATATTTTACAAGAATTCTGACAGGAGAGGTCTGTAGCAATCAGATTCCAAATACCGGCATCTCTTGAACTTCTAATGGGGGTTTTGACATTGATTCCAATGGGGGCCAGGATCTTACCCGGTGTGCTGTAATGGTAGGGTGTGCTGCACTTTCTACTTGGTTGTGGTATAGATATTAATGTGAAGAATATTGCAAGGTGAGTTGTGCTATTAAGCATTAGAATGAGTGTGGGGTCTCTTCAGGGATTTAAATATCTTTAGTTTTGCTTGTTGTCCTTTGGATTTTTTCACTAAAATAGAGATTGGAATCATGGCTGTACCTCTTATTTTTTCATAAACGCACATTTTAGGATTTTTGCAGATTGCTGCTGTATGCACAGCTGCAGAATTATTCTCAAGTAGATGGGAGCTACCTTTATGTTTAAGTCTGAAGGCCGAAATCTGCATTTGGCTACACTCAGGAGTTGGTGAAATGGGTTGCAGATCTACAGCTGAGGGCAGAAGCCAGGTCTGCCATTTTAGCTGCCACTTAGAATATTTATCTCACTTTTGCAAACAGCAGATCTTATCAGAGTACTGATTATTTTTGTCTTTGCTCTAGCAACCACAATAAGACAGTAATCATCTACCTTCTCTTCATATTTACTCTGTTAGAATGTAACCTCTTCTCCCACAGGTTTTTCTGTCTAGAAGAGCAATTTTGTAACTTGGAAAAATATTTTACTGTGGATCATTAGTCACTGTTCTGTCATGCACTTGATTTTTATTGGTGGTCTTTCCAACCGAGTGATTTGAAGGATGACCTGTTGTCTGTCTCCTGAGACTCATTCTCACTGAATCGTTGTACCTGTAGCTCCAGCATTAGCATGTCATCTTTCTACCCTACAAAAAGTCTTCCCTAAGACAGGGGATACAAAACTGTTGTTCTTGGTGGTGGAAATTGGAACATGATTTGGGAATTGAGGAGAATAGATCCTAGCCACGACTCTGTTTTACTTACTGAGTGTCTTTGTACTCTGTCTTTAAATATGGTTAGAATTCTAAATGATGATAAATATAACTCTGATTTTTCCCTGTCTTTTTTTAACCAGAGGGCTAAAAACAGTGAGCTTTTCTTTCTTTTCATTTCCCTTCCCCCTCCCCCTTTTTTTCCCCATAAGTAATTCAGTAATGGATATAATTGTTGTTTGTTAGAAAGATGTTACAGATGCTGTATACTTGCTTCCTGAAGATGGTATTGAGTATATATAAACTGTACCAGCTTAGCAAAGTGAGGCTTGCAAAGCAGGCTGACCACTGGCTGTTTAATACTTACACTTTGGGTGGTATATTAATAGGGCATGACAAGAATTTGACAAAATAAATCCCTTCTTAATGTTGAAAAGAGGGGGAGTGCTTAAAGGAGAAGGGAATTAATAGCCTTTCTCTTTATGGGGTTCTTTTCTCCTCTTAGTGCATGTAACTCCTTATTAGGAATCACGGGATTAGTGCATGTACATCAAGGGGAGAATAATCAATGTTTCATATTTTCTTACTGGTCATGCTTTCTTTTTCAAAATATAATACATGCATCATCGTTTACTTAATTTGCTCTTCTAAACGGACATATCAGTAACCATTTGGAAAATCAAAATATACAGTAATGTACAAAACAGTGAAAAACAACACAAATCTCTTCATTTTGAATTTTATCTCCTCAAATAGGAGTTCTTTTATACGCACGAGTGCACACATACACAGAGTATGTATAAATTAAAATGACTGAAGTTAATGTCACTAACAAAGATTAGCAGGCGGCTTGGATTGGAAAAGTGAGCATAGATTTTATATCTTACACTATTTTCTTCTGGTTTAATAGATTATAGCTTGTATATTTGACTACCAAGCCCTTTAAGAGCAATAATAAACAAAAATATATCATGTTTTTTGTCTTTTACTTTTCAACCATGCTAAGTTTAATAAACTTAAAGCTGTAGGATCATTCTCTCTCTCCACCTTTCAAAACATTCATTTATTGCTTGATTGTTTAGATTAAATGCCATGTCCTCCAGTATGGACCTGCAAGCTGACTGTCATGGATCTCAGCATTGACTCTGAAGGTGACTAATACGGGCCATGGCAGCACTTAACATTGTCGTGAAGAACAACGATATTGCTCTCAAAGTGGGATTTGCAGTTCCAAGATAGCATCACGTTGACCTACGTCTTAAGAAGCTGGTGGGAGAGCTCTGAGGCTACTGGTGTTGTGATGTCTCACAATTAGGAAGGCACAAAAAGCTGATGCTGAGGGAGGATGGGTTGTGATATGTCTGGATAGCTGATATCCAGAGGTCTTGGCTCAGTAGGGATTACAGTTCTCTGTTGCTCATTGTGGGCTGAATGTGCTCTTGCAATTGACTTAGTGTTATGGAGCAAAATATTTGTCTCTGGCACAAAGAGCATGGGCGACGTTCCTTTGTTCTGCTTTAACTTATCTTGAAGGGCTCTACACTTAATTGCTGACCAATGAATATGACTACTACCTTTTGTCCTAATTGCCTAGTGTTCACAGAAAAAAAAGTGAATGTGTCTGCTCACTTCCACGTGGTGCCACTTGTCACATCTACTGATGTCTGTATACTTGCTTGCCTGTATTTTCTGCAGATGGTTCAGTTACGACCTCCTGGCTGGAACTCGGAGCTTTCCAGTTCAACTAATACTGAAGATATCATTTCACGTAGCTGGGTTTTTGTCTTTCTGCATTTTGGGCACTGGCTGACGTGCCCAGTAGGTCTGAAGTGACATAATTGTTTAAGTCTACTGATGATGCAACTTTGCTGCTTCTGAGTAAAACTTTGTTAGGGAGACGTACCGTCTTTCCTAGGCCTGCCTCACATAGGCCCTGGTAACAGGTCTCTCTCTGGCATCGATGAATCAATGAAACCAATAAATGGGATTTCACTGAAGCTGGAGCAACTAACAAGGAGGGGTCAAGGTACAACTGATAATTGCTAAAGGTATCGTTTCTGTCTGGGACTACCCCAAAACCTGTATTCGCTTCACATACGTTTTGATTAGAGAAACGTGGGGTTGGAGGCTTTTAATAATGCTGAATTCACACTGTGCAACGTTTCAGATTGAAGACAATGTTCACATACCTCGGCATCTTGGAGAAGTACATACTCAGTAAGTCTAAGGTCAACATCGGACAGACTTAGCCCAACTGTGTTTCATACAGATGCTGAAGGCCAATGCAAATACAACTGAAAAATCCATTTCTAGGTTCCCTTTTGGAAATGGGACGCATTGGAGTATCTCACAGCGTTTCCTGGATGCCCATGTACTTCTGTCACTTGGTATGAAGTTTCTTGCTCGCCGTAGTCCCAGTTGTGCGATCCTGGCTTATGCCTGGGATAAGCCCAATCCTCTTCATGGTAATGCTGAATTTGTACTTCGAAGCAGTTTGTCACAGCTGCTTGTTTCCTTATTTCTGAACTTTTGGATCCACAATGGGCTGCTCTGGAGCTGCCAGCACTGGGTGAAGCTGGGGTTTGAAGCAGGTACTGGGTGAAGCTGGGGTTTGAAGCAGGTAACAGTCGTGCTGAGAGCTGCACCCTGCATAGCTGAATGGAAGAGGAACGCGGACAGATACGGCCAAATTCTTGCCCCCAGGAAATGGAAGGATTGCCAGGAGCTTTGTAAACCAGAGATGAGCATGTATGCGGGCGGGCAAATTCTGATCTGTAGCATGAATGTGAAACCACTTGGTGACAACTTACAAGGTAACCCTCACTATTTTCATGCAACTGGGGTCAGAATTGGTCTTGAAGGGCCTATCTGCTTGTTTCAGAGGGCAACTTTTTTGTCACACCCCCTATTTATCTTGAAGAACAGTTTATCTGATTGTCTCAGTGATCTCTGCACCAAGATCCCTGCAGATTTAAATAAATATTTTTGAGAGAAGACTTTCTGGAAGCCAGTGTAACGGGGTGTGCATCACATTTGCTAGCCGCCAGAAACTGTCATGGAAATACTGCACCATTCGGAGTTGGGAAGACAGTGGATTGGCATCCATAAGCCAAATGTGTCATGTTTCTCTTATCCTTGACCTCTCTAGGTTTATAGAAGATTGCCTGGATTTCTTACAATGTTCCACCCGTACAGACTAGCACAAAAGCTACTCTGCAGTTTTCGAAACTTGGAGGAAGGTTAATTTTCACTTTTCAGAGTGCTTCAGTGTAGTTGATTGTCTATTTCCAAAAAAGCTTTACAAACTCCATTAGCAAAAGAAGCATTTTATCTTTTTTTAAGAGGAAATGTATTTTAAAAATAGATGCTTTATCCGAAACTGGAATATAATAGGAATTTTTAAACCTAACTTGGAAGTATTCAGAGTATTCTTTAGTGTAGGGGCTACCACCACTAATTTTCAGTCTTGTACGATTATTTTTTTTGCCAAGGTATATTTTCAAGGAAAAAACATAACAATTTGCTAGTTGGATCACAATCTAATTTGAGAAGAGCAGAAGAGTAGGTGGCACAGGCTAATCAGGAATGCAAATCCTTCCCAAGGCATGAGATAGACCTTTATTATTTGCACTTGTGCACAGAGACAAGCTGTATCACCTGCATTATTTTGCTTCAGCTTTGTCAGAGATGTACGCTGTGACAATGCAATGCTACTTGCCTGAAAGCCAGGATGCTCCTCTAAACTGGCATGTTACTCACTCATAAAGATCACCAGCAAGTACTGTAGCTTTAATGAAAACCTCTTTAACGAGAAAACTAACCCTCCTTAACCTTATTGATCGATTGTTACAAACTCGTGCTTTGGAGGGAAGTGTCATCATTATTAGCCAAATCTAGCAAGTAATAAAACTGTATACAGGGTACACATTTACTGTGCATGTGTATATATTTTTGTACATTTTTACAGTTATTTCCTACACTTGATTATTCTGATGTTCAGAAGAGATGTCTGAATCTGGTTAAAAATAAAACAAAACGAAGCCTAACCCTGTCACTTACTGTAGTTTCTAAAAAGAACTGTGCCCAAACAAATACACAGATTTACAGTGCTATGCAAATTTCACTTTGTAAGTTGTCTCTTAAAGTTTAAGTAGTTCATGCTGTTTTTACTGAGCTTCCAGGAAAAAAAAAAAAAAAAAAAATGCAAAAGACTCATCTTGTAAAATAAAATAGTTTTGGCTGTGTGAAAGTACTGTATATTAGAATCTCGTTCATGCGTTCAGTTGCTTATCTGAACTGTTGGTATGTGATTTTGTACATAATATGCTGGCATAGATTTTTTTTTAATTGTGCTTAAGAAAGGCCCAACATCTGTTTTTCTGTAGTGTTACTGAATAAGTAGCTGATATGGGAAGGGAAGATCTGCATTCTTTTCATATTTGGTGCACTGATTTTTGTAACTAAACATGCACTAAGGGCTATTTTGCTTTTTGTTTTGTTTGATTTTTTTTTTCCATTTATGCTTTTTTTTTTTGGTCTCTGTCCTGCAAACTGATCCATGCAAGGGCCACATGTCTGCAGCAATAATCTGGGTGGACCATCATTCTGGGAGGACTGCGACCCTGGGCATAACTAACAAACTTGACAGGACTTCCATCACTGCACTTAAGCCTGTCATTAAGAACTGTGGAGGGACTGTAGCATTCATAGAATTGGTGTATGAAGTTTTTTGTGGTTCTTTCCCGTGACCAGGATGCAGAAGGAAAGGATGTTTCGTCCGAAGTAAGCACAAAGCTGTGTGGTCTAAGAAGCTGCGAGTCCAGCAGGCTAAGCTGGCTAAGCTCTACGAGACAGATGCTGTAGATTAAACCATTTTTTCAAATCTCACATCTTTCAAGGTTCTTTTTTTCACAATAAAGCCCACCTATGTTCCTCCTCAGCTGCACGTCACAGCATACCCTTCCTCCTGGAGGCAAATGGAGACCCGCTGGAAGACCATTTAGCACGTTTGTTTCTCTTTCCTTATTTCTGAATTTTTTGTTACTTCAGTAACTGAAGTTTTTGTTACTGCAGTAGTGTGCACAAAACCAGCTTTTCATATTTCCATACTACATTGAATCTCCTCAGATCCCTAATCCTTTTATAAAGGCTGATTATTTTAATGTGGCATCTTGAATGCTCTTTTCAAGGACTATTTTTTTTCAGCTTTGAGGTGAGAAACATGGGTTGAGATTTTTATCAGTACAGCATAATAATTAATTAAAACGGTATGATCCTTAATGCACGCATGCAAAAGCCATGAAAAACAAAGCCTCAGGTGATGGCAGAGCTCTGCTCTTCCACATATGCTGCCTCAGTACGTGCTATAGAAGAGGGCTGTTGCTAATTTTTGTCCTCAGAGGTGCACGTCTTCTCACTGCCTATTAAGTTCCCCTTGTGTGTGAATCTTCTACTGAGCTGCTGCTTTCCGTTCAGCCAGGCCATGTCACAGACACGACGACACGGACTGGGGAAGCAGAAACAACGGGGTGTGGGGACAAGGGTAGGTTGACACCACGGTGCTTGATGGGCCACACTGTACAGGGCAGCTGTGGAAATAGAAGAAAATGTTTGCTAGGTGGATTGGCTAAAGGCACAGGGTATGTTGTTAGGTGGTTTCTTTCTGTATTGAGCAGTTTAGCTACGTCACAGTGACCTTTATGTGTGTTCTCTTAAACCCCTAAATAGATAGGAAGCTGACTGGGGTGGCAGTCCATTTTGGGTTTGGCCATTCTGGGTTAACATGATTCTCACTTATTCTACCCTTTTTCTTCCACTATGAAGTTAATGTATTTGGTAAAACAGCCTGGAATTCCATAAAATGAATGCAGCATCAATACCAGATACAGTCAGTTGCTGCGTTGGGAGTGAGTTCATGGTTCAGATGTGCCAGGCTCGTGACAGCAGTTAAGTTGGCAGAGGGCTTTTTGGGGGTAGGAGAGGCAAGGGGGAAGGTTGAATGCACTTTCTGTGTAATTCTGGAACTAGAATCTGTTTCTGAGAGGTTGACAGTCTGAGTGCATCTATCAGTCAAAACATTACATACGTAGAGCAGGCTTCTGTAGGTAGATACAAGCTTGGTGACTGTGGTGTGGGTTAATGAGATGCCCCTGGATTTTGCCACCCTATGGTTTCACACCCATGAAACAATAATATTTTATATATATATATATATATATATATATATATATATATATCTTCCTATAACGCTGGTACGTTTGTGCTCCTGCAGAGATGAAGGTGTGCGCCAAAGGGACAGGATTGCAGTGGGCTGTATGGTGAACCTGCTGGGGCTGGAGCTACTGCTGCTCTCCTACTGCTGTTTGGGATAGGTTGGGAGTTTGCTAACTGGTGATTAATCCCTCTCACCTGACAGAAAATGGGGAAGGAAGTTATGGATGCTGTCTGTCCAGATTCATGGCCTATGTGTTCAAATTCTCTGATACGCAATGCATGCCTAGGCCGTGGCAGCGTGGCCTTGGCCAAGGTGTGCCAGGAGCGTGTGCTTCCCCGTGCTGGGGCAGGACCCGGCTCAGCGATGTGACCCCCTGGCAGCTCTGCTGGAGGACAGTGATTGCCTGGACAGGGAGAACAGCAGGGAAGAGAGTTATCTACTGAACAGGCAAAGCGAGCCATATAAGAGCAGTGTTTTATTTACTTACTTATTTTGACAATCTTCATATTGCTTTGTTGGAATCCTTTCAGCCAGCAGTGTAACGCTACCTAGGTCCACAAGGTTGTGGGATGCTGTGTTAAGCTGATTCAACAGATTATTCCAAGCTGTAGATCACATTTTAACGATACGGTCCCAATATGTAGTGATGTAAATGGCTGCACCTTCACACAAGGCAGTAGTACAGCTGAGTACATGCAATATGTCTGTATATTTACTTTCTCATCACTGTTTGACAGAAAAGATGGTATCTCGCTTATTATTCAGCAACAAGCACAGCTGACTTCCTCTTATATAATAAACCAGTCTTAAATGTTCTCTAATCCCAACATCTCTAAACAGAGAGGAAATCAAAGTGTCCGGAAGCATTTCATGGGCCGTGGCTGATGATGGTATGTTGCACGTACCGGCGCACATAGCTCTGGTTTCCAGTGCCTGAGGATCCACAAGGGTCTCCCACATCTCCTCCTCCACCCCAAACAACCTAAATGGCTGCTGCAGGAGGGGCAGACGTGCAGGAGCTGGCATGGAGGATGAAATGTAAAGTGGCCAGAGGGCTTATTGTTTTGTAATCCTAGAAGGAGTAGCCCAGCATGAGTAAATCTGAGAGAAGCATCTTCATCTTGGCCTCCCCTAGAACCCAGCTAAGCCATATTAACCCTTCTGGGGAGTAACAGGGCCCACCTTGCTGAGTGCTTGTGTGGAGAACGGTCTTACAACCCAGGATGTCTGACTGGCACCTGAAAGACAGATCAAGTGGCCACAAAGGAGACAACATTTTGGACCATTGCAACTTCCAGTATCCTGCACTGGATCTAGTCTGAGTAGAGTTTGCCCTTGCTCGCCTTTTACACGCAGACAGCCCCATGTCTGGGTGTGAGGTGGCGAGGCTGCTGGAGCTTCAGGCACTTCTGCTCAGTGCTGGAAAGGCGAAGCACGTGTTTTCCCAAGGGATTTGCTAGAAAGCAGACCATCAAAAGCACACCTCTGCTTTTGATCCTCTCCATCTGTGTTAAATGCCTCTGCACAGACACAGGCCCGTAATGGATAGGATGTAATGAGCAGGCTTCTAGGGGACCGATGGTGAAGAAAGCAGTAGAGCACGGTTCATTCTGAAGACAGGTTGCTTTGCTTTTCCTCACTGTGGCTTGTGATGTGAACTGCCTTTGGTTTTCATCTTGCTGATGGAGGGCAACATTTGCAAAAGCTGAATTTGGCAGTGGCCTAGTTGTCTTGTGACATCCTTTTTATTTTCCTGTCCGATGGAGTTATAAGCAGCTATGTGTTAGTGGCTGCTCCGTTTATAAGGAAAGGCAGTAGGAGAGAGAGACTAGGCAGGATATAAGAACATGTATAAATCCCCTCATCATTGGCTGTGATAAAGTACAAACTCTACAAGTATTTTAAGGACAATGCTGTTTCTTGTGTGCTTCCCATCAGTTCAAAGCTCCTTGTCAAATGCAGAAAAGCAGTACTCTTTGCTTTTTTTCCAGTCTTTTAATTCAGCTGTAGGGAAGTTACACGGTCAGCGTTAGGGCTGGGAGCCACATCATCTAGTTGTAGACCCTACTGGGTAGATACTTGTTAAGTGAGCTGTTGCAGGCTGCTTCTGCCAGTCCAGGCAGAAAAAGTTCTTGTGATGGTGGTTCAGGCTCTTTGCTAGCATTCGTGTTTCCTCCATCCACACAAGCATTTTCATTTACATGGTGGTATCTGAGATGATGAATTTATTTGAGCTAAATCCTGCTCAGACCGTTGTGGTGACTGGGGTGTGTGTAATCGTCCCTTCAGGATTAGCAGCCAGAAAGCAGCCCCACACGGCTGACGGGGCTGCGGTTACCTCTCTTCATAGGTAAGAGAGGGCCGCAGATTGAGGGCTGCAGACCTAACAGCCACCCAGGCTGCAGTTTGCAGAAGTGGAGTCCACTGGGACCTGTGGGCTGCAGAGCCAAGGCAGCCCTCCAGGAGCTTCCCAGGAGAAAATCCTTCCCATTGCGGAAGGATTTCTTCACACAACATCTTCAGCTTGCAGTGCTGGAGCAAGGAACACACAGTCATTTTATGCACAAGCGGGTAAGGCTGCGAGGCGTTACTTTCAGCAACTGCACAAAAATGAGACCTGAAGAAAATGCAGTCGATGCTGAACGGGTGGGCTGAGCTCTTTCTCTTTGTTAGATCCCTTTCCCTATCATTCTGCTTTGTTCTTTTCATGCTATACCCAGCATGTAATCATGTAATTCCCATCATTTACAGATTTATTCCAAATGTCCAGTATTGTAAAGGTGTATATAACTCTTATCTTCCCTCCTTCCCTCCTTCTCTCTTTAAAGATACTGAAGGTTTCCAGTACTTTTATTGGGGTCATAATGTCATAATCTATTTATTATGCAGTACAGAAGGATGGGGAAGCATTGCTTGCCATCTCCGCCAGCAAGGAAGTTTTGAGCAAGACTCACTACCTGGCCACAATAAACGAGTTTTCCTGTCAAATCCCATATCTGTTATCAGATTAATTTAGTGGCTCACTAAAGGACAGGAAAGACTTTCTCAGACCGCTAAGAGGTGCTTACATGAAAGGGCTTTTGAACATCCCGAAGCTGTGGGGTGTGGACAAGTCAGTGTTTACACACTGAGGAGTGTAACCCTGTGATTTTGATGAGAGAAACGTGCTCAGACCAGGGCAGGCCCCTGTCAGACTGGGACAACCAAACCACCCCCAGCCCCGGACTGCAGCAAGACACGAGACCTGCAGGCTCATTGTTTCCTGAGGCCACACACTCTCCTCCTGGCAGCCGTACAAGAAGGCAGTTGGCCTATCTAAATTAAGCACGGCACATAATGGAACATAAATTATTCCTGTTAACTTCAGTGCAATAACATGGTTAGGGAGAACAAATTGCACTGAAGCAATATTTCTTTTTTTTTTTTTTTTTTTTTTTTTCTCTCTCTCTTTTCTTTTTTCCCTCAGTCTCTGAGGGATCTCTCAGCGAAGCAACCTCTGGAGCTAATATTAGGTCTGGGAATTTCACAGGCTCTAATAGGATTAGGCACATGACTTCCTTTTCATTCTGATGGGAGTCAAGTGTTTAATTCCCTTGGGCTTCTTTGAGATTTCGGCTCGGATTCGGAAGCGGCACCCACATGGCTTTACACCCAAATTTGCCTCTCACGGTGCCTTTCCATCTGAAATATGTTGATCAGCACAGCTGACAAATAATCTGCAACATAGGATGGTAAAAATAGAGGAGGCTTTACAGTGCTGCTATGCAGAGGACTCCGCATGTAAGCAGCATCAGACCTTGGAAATATTTACAGCCTTATTACTAGGGGGTTGTGGAGTTCAAAGCAAGAAGCAGTGACAGACCTCATTGTATTTCCTCACCCATCGATGTTATCCTTTGTTTTACAGCTGTCTTAGTAGCTTTATTACTGAGAGCATCAATGATTAACGGGATCAGATCCTGAAAGAAGCAGCCTGTGGCAGAAAAAAGCCTGTGTTGCCTGTACATAGCTGTGATCTTAAACCTTAGGGTACTCGTGTGCTTGGTTGCTTGGTCCACCTTCTTCTCTGCACCGTCACACAACTGTGGCAGCTCTCAGTTTAACCCTCTGAGGGGTGCTGCTATCATGGCATTTAAGGCATCAGGCCTGGTCTTCAAAAGGGCAGGTTAGCGATCACTGAGCAAGTTGCCATTTGCTGCTGTTGCAAGGAAAAACTCTCCTCCTGATGGGACTGGCTCCTGTGAGTCCTTCAAATGCCAAAAACCCATGTAGCCTCTGGGCTGTACTCAAAGTTAGCTTCATTTCATTCTTCCTATCCAGCTAGAGGTTAAAACAAATATCACTTTTTGGGAACATAGAACGAGCCAGTGTCCATGTCCTCTCTCCTTTGGGAAGTTACTACCCCATCAACAGGGGTCAAGGCAGAAACACAGGCCTGAGTGGCATTGCCACCTCCAGGAGAGAACGGAGCAGAGCAGTGCTGTTCCTGCACAGCTCTCTCATGGGACACGGGCAAGGTATGAGACTAGCACAGAATTCTGCATAATGTAGCTAAAACATGGCTGTCTTGTGCCTGTCTTACAGGGCAGTGCAGTTCTCCACAAGCTGAGGGATATATGGGGTCGGGGGGGGGGGGGGGGGGGGG
>NC_048893.1:113782265-113813867 GCF_011077185.1 Oxyura jamaicensis
TCACAGGATTTAAAAATGAAAAGGCAAGAGCACTTGTCATGAAATCAGAACAACGATCTCATTTGAACTATTTTCACAAAGTAAATCCAAGAATGTGACCAAAATGAGCACATCTGACATCTTCAAAATCAGATTCTGGTGCACACACAGAAGCAGTCCTCCGTCTGCCCCAGCTTCACCCGAGGATGCTGTGTTTGGTTCTCTCTCATATCACTGCAGAACACAGCGCTGCTGAGGCAGAGCAGGAAAAAAAATAGGACTCTGAAGTGGAGGGCTCCTGCCTCAAAATTCACTTCTAGTCTTATCCTGATGGCTCTCAGGGCCTCTTCTTCAGACTTCATTACTGTGGTAATACTTCCATTTTGCCACCTAGGGAGGACCTGCCTAAGGTAAGCTTGCAAGGGAATCTAATTTCTAATTAATATTGCATTTTCATTTAATAACTAATAGCTTTTGACATGCTAATTTTGAAATGAGCTTTCCCTTGATGAATTTCGAGAAGAGTATTTAAATAATGGTGTAACTCAATTTAAGAGTTCTTCCTTTCCTTTTCTCATCAATTTTTAATTATACCTTGGACCTGTGAGCTCTTCCCCAAGCTGGTGTGATGGACAAACAGAAGTATTTATCGCCTGAAAAATCAGATTAAAAATTTTACAGTCTAGCTCATAACAACTTCACCTGTTCTCCTTAGAAGCTCATCCTAAGCAGAAGGGTAAGTGAAGAGGAGGAGTAACAACCCACGATTACTGTTAGGATATGTTTGTACAAAGATGTAATTAGTTGGTAAATGCTTGTTTTATGAATGCTTCAGTATGTTTTCTGAAGTGACTTCTAGATATGACTACACGCCTACTTCCCTAACAGTTTGTTAGGTGAAAATAGGTGTTTGTTAGGCATACCTGTGAATATGCTCTGGATACAAGGGTTGTCTTCCATCCTGTCCATACAGTAGCCAGCTGAAGGAGTACGGGTGTACGGACCACAGTGTACAGCTGTTAACCAACTTCAGCAGCAGTGGATTACTTCTGGAGCTGCAAAATGGGAGTTCTCTGGCAGTGACACAGGTTGGATAAATCACGGTCTCTTTAAGCCTCCACTGCAGGTCACGACAGGTTGCTTGTGTCTGACGATGCAGTCACTTTGCTCACCGTGACACCAAAGCCCCTGTACTCCAGTTGTATGTGGGAACATCCCCTGATGGTGTCTTCCCTTTTTACAAAGTACAGCCCGTGTTCAAATTTTTATATATTCTCAGATTCTAACTCCTCTCAAGATAGTTAAACTTTCCTACCAAAGTCCAAAAATCACTTTGGGGTGTGACTGCCCCTGAGACTCCGCCTCGGACTCTCTCTCATTCATATTCTTGGCATAAATGAGAAGGAAATTTCTCATACAGGCCTCAGCTCTCATGGACTAGGATAATTTCTTTCCATTTTCATGTAGTAATATCTGGCAGCTCTGCAGTAGGTGCTATGACTGCACACTCGGCAGGGCTGGTGAATATGAAAAAGGGGACTGCTGAGGTTCAGAGGCAGGTAATGCAGACAAGTGACATCCACAAAATGCTGGGGAGAGGGGCAGGTGCTATTGTTTTGGATCTTGATGTTCAAGACCAGCTAAGTAACCCTGGGGCCTCCCTGGTGGCAACTGAAGTTCTTCTGTTTTGCAGCTTGGGCCCAAGACTGATGTCCTGAGAAACTGAGGGGGGGGGTTGAAGGCCTTCTCTTTGTGCTGCCAGCTGACTTTGTTTCTGCCTGGGGAGGAAGCATGCTGACTGAAAAGTTGTTTGGATTTCAGCAGAGCTGTAAAAGGCTGTACAATCACAGCAGTATTGCTAGTGAGTTTCTAAATAAGTGTGAGCGACTCAGGAAACATACAAATGGTGTGCTGGGGTGAGGAAAAGGAGGCAAGTATAAGGATGGCTCAACTACAAACATGACTGGGTTGAATTCCTCTGATTTGCAGAATTAGCTTAGAGTAAAAGACATCCTGTCTACTCTTTCCTGTTCTTTCACTTCATTCATGTGGTACAGAGGGAGAAGCACACTTGTTTGCACCATTGGACACCCATCATAATCCTCCTGAACATAATTTGAACAACGTCTTCTTCACCAAGGTGGGTAAGTGTACTTGTAACATCCTCAGCATTTGATCTGTGAATTCAAATGCTGTTCTCCTCATGCCTGCAAGGTGAAGCTGCCTCTGATAACTCAAACTTGCTGCCTTTTTGTAGCATCTTCCCCTGATGAGCAGGATTTTTGAGAGCTATTCAAAGCAAGCTACTTGGGAGAAGAGGAAGGTTTGTCATAAGGAGTGCTAGAAAGAGAAACTTTGCCAGGAAAGGAGATTCAAGTTTCTTTGAATCCCACTTAATGAAGACTGATATTGAAAATATCATAATGATTACGGCAGAGAAATAGCATGCTACTCATCCTCCCTTTCAGGCTAGGCAGCATCTCCCTCTCCTTGCTCCAGCTGCTCTGCCCTGGCTTGCTGGCCATTTTTTGTAGAGCTCCTTTCTTAAATTACTTTTCTTTCCTTTTCTCTTCACTTCTCCAGGCCATAATTTTTCCCACACCACCTTGAATGTGTGTCATGTCATGCACCACTTCCACCTTTGATTTGTCTTGGAGGTCACTTATGAGTTCCCCACCTGCAGCTCTTCACCAGTTCCTATCACTTCCCCATACCTTCATAACTCTCTGGTGACGTGTAGGTAGTTCACACAACACATTACTGCATTATTTTCTGCTGCTGAAACTCAGGCTGATATCTGAGGAGGGAATGAGAATGCTCCTGAATAGAGCTGGTATGGAAATGGATTCTCCATACTGCTTTGTTGCTATTAAATTTCAGTCAACAACTCTTTCTCAACAATGCGAAATAAAAAGTCAAAGTTACGTTTGTTATGTATAGCTAAAGACTTGTGGCTGACACTAATTAAAAAAGACAAGATGCTTTTTAAAGTTTTCATTTTGAAAAAGAATTCACTTTACCCTATTATAAAAGAATTTTCCCAAATGTCAAAAACCTAACATTTTCTTCTATGCTTTTGCACGTGGCCGTGAATTTGTAAAATCAGTTAAATGAAAACAGACTTACCTACTGAAAACTCACTCCGTTAAAAATAACCTACCGACTGTATGCAGAAGTGTTTTAGTGGCCATGACCCAGAGATGACAAAAGGTTAAGAATGACTCCAGCATTAATTTTTAATCGCTTTTATATAAAAATCCATTAATCATGGAGTGAATCCACCGTGTTTTTTCTCTTGTAGTACAATAGTGCAAAAAGCCATTGCTAAGCTGATATCAAATGGGCCTATCAGTGGCTTCTGGTTTCAATGATATCTTAACCTTAAAACCTCAAAGTCTAGGCAAAGAAATACACGTACTTTAAGTGCAGAAGAATGACTTCAGTTAGTTATTTATCAGGGCAGACATATCGTGTCTCATTTTTACAGTCGTTTAATGGGAATGATCTGAAAATGCCTCTAAAGATGATGTCTGTTGACAGGTTTGTGCGTTTGCAAGAGTGTGGTTCATGGGTGGGCCACGAGCTGTCGGCACCAGACTATGTGTTTTGGTGTCACTGCTTTGACAAAGTTGACATGAAAGCATAAAAGTAGACATTTGCTTCTGACTCTGAGTAGCTCTTTCTTTACTTTGGGGTAGGGCTTCCTTTGGCACTCTTACAAACCTTAGTTACAGTTAATAAGTAAACCTTTTAATCCCAAATGCTGTACAGAATAAATTAGAAGAGCAACTGCAGTTCATCTCACTGGAAGTCCAAAAACTTCACTATCCATTTTCCCCCAAACATTCATTACCAAAGCTGTCAGAGGAAAATGTGAGAAATCCCTGCAAACAGGGATTTCTGTTCTAACCCAATCATTTGAAAAAATCCCTTAAGCCTTCCCCATAGGTAGAAGTTGATGAGGCTTTCTATAAAAATTCCCTCTGATTTTTGTTGCCAGACCTTACTATTGTCCAGATAACGATAAATTTAGACATTGTAATATTCATTCTGCCTTTGAAGCATCTCTTCTGAGTCAGACAGTGTTTTACATTTTTGGTAACATACCAAATGTGTAAGCTGTCTCCTAACATTTCATGGAAATCCCAGAACTGTTCATCCGCCTACAAGCTTCTGTTTTGAATGGTGGTGATAACAAGTCAAAGCCAAGGTATTATTGTACAAATATCCCTGGCATAATCCTACACCAAGCTGTCTCAGGAGAACCAGCCCAACCTGTTAAATGACTGGATGTTGTAAAAACAAGAGAAGTTGGGCACGGTTTAACTGGTACTAATTTTTGTGCCTACACTGAAGAGCTCTGGGAAGACGTCTTCAAGACTATCCACACAATTAAACTAAAATTAAATCAAAAAGTTTTCATAATGATGATCTAAACCATTTAGATACTGTCCTGGGTCTGGCTGGGATGGAGCTGACTTTCCTCATAGCACTGTAGCACTGTATTTTGAATTTGTGATGAAAATGGTGTTGATAAAGAATAATGCTTTGGCTACTGCTGAACAGTGCTTGCACTGCATCAAGGCCTCCTCTTTTTCTCCCTCTTCTCCTGCAGTGAGGGGGCTGGGGAAAGAGACTGGGAGGGCACACAGCTGACCAAAGGGCCATTCCATAGGACCAAAGGACCACACCGTATAATGGCACGGTCACCAGGCAAAGCTCAGGTAGAGGAAGAAAAAGTGCTTTCAGCTTCCAGGGTGGCTGCTGTTCTGAGACTGGCTCAGCATCAGTCTGCCTGAAGGAGGTGGTGAGTGATTTTCTTCCTTCCTTTTTTTTTTTTTTTTTTTTTTTTTTTGTCTTTTTCCTTCACCTGTTAAGCTGTCTTTATTTTGACCTGTGATTATTTTCAGGTTTATTCTTCTAATTTTCTCACCCTGTCCTGCTGTGGTTGGGGTGGTGAGTGAGCTGCTGAGTGGCTGCTCTGCTGCTGGCCAGGGTCAACCCACCGCATGAAATGGAAAGAAATGTTACAGCGGGGCTAGATGTAGAGAATAAAGATGTGCTTTTTCTTGAAATATCATTATTTGGAGGCCACCAAATGGGAGGAGCGGGACACGTGGATTAGAGGAACAAGGTATTTTTATGCTTGTGCTTTACTGTCACTGCTATCAAATCCTGGGCTCTTAGGATCTACCATGATACTCCTGAGCTTTCGTTATCTTAAAGGCTGTCAGGCAATCAGTCAAAAATTGGAAAAACAGAATCCAATTACACTGCTGTTTTGTCTCCATCCTGACCAAAACCCAGCACGAGAATTTTATTTTCCTCCTATCTCACCCTTACCTGCTGTGGATCATTTTCCTTCCTCAACACCGTTCTCTGTTTGCCTTCTCTCTCTCTGCCCCTGCCCAAAAAAGGACAGTTGATATCATCTTCAAATGCAGCTGGAAGATTATAAAACATGGGTTCCCCGCTATAATGGACTTTCCATCAAAACATAAGGGAATTAGGGATATAATTTAACTGCTTTCCTTCCTTTTTTCCTGCATATTTGAAAGACTCTCAACAAGAATTGTCCCAGTAGGGCCCCGAAGACTGACATCATATGTTAGCATTTAGTGTTGTAACAATGGGCCAGGGTTTAATTAACCTCCTAGCCCTTTGGGAGACCTGAGACAGAAGCTCCAGTTCCTCACAAAACCACTGCTGCCTCTCTCGCAGTTATTGAGCTCATTAATCTCTCTGATACTGTACTTAGGCCTACAGCTATATTTTATTTTGGTCAACTTAAAGTGCTAAATATTTTAGAGAGATAATGAAATTCCTTGTCCTGCCTTGCAGAAACCATCATTTAAACAAACCAGTAAGAGAGCTGAAAGGAAAACGAGGAAATGGAAATTCAGGAACAGAAAGAGGGGTCAAATATGTTGACTTCCTGCATTTATTTGTCACCTGTGACATGTGGGTTTGCATTTCAAAACATACAGAATAGGAAGAAGGGAACAGAGAAAAATTTAACCCTTTAATTGTTTAACCACCATACGATACACATATATAGCACACCTTAAACCAGCTCCTTGCTCTGACACAACCCCATCTTTCAAGTCAGACTTCATCCCTCTTCCAGGAGGAAGAGGTCCCAAAAGTCACAGACACTGCCCATGAAATATCTAGCCTGACACAAGCCATATAGCACGAGTCATGTTATACTGATGGGACTGCCTGGTGGCAGTGACTATCGGCTGCATAAATCTTTTACTCATCAGTAACAGCAAATATTACAGCTGAACGCTAACAATTGCAGCCATGAGAACTTTTGATGAAGACAATTTTAGATTCTGTATGGCACCCCACAAATCCCACTCAGAGAGAAGAGAAACTGGGGGCAAAGTGACCAGGCCACAAGATCAGCGTGGGTATACAAAGTAAATGTAGGAGAAATAAACGTCAGCTATTCCAGTTGAAACAGTTAATACTCAAACTGTAGTAAAAGAAAGTTAGCACAAAGAGCAAGCACAGTCTGCATTTTCAAAAGTGACAAGTGAGTTTATGTCCCTTGTTTTGGGAGAGAGAGGGAGCTCATTTTTCCAAGTTTGCTTTATCTCAGGCACCCTGAGCCCTGGTCCTGTAAGCATCCATCTAAGGGAGTCACGGCCCCCGTTCAGACCGCACACTGCAGGTGCCCTTGTCTAGAAACCAGGCTGCTGAGTAAGGAGGGAAGGAAGAGATGGTGCACGTTGCTGTTTGCACCAACCTAAAATACAGACAAAGCTGAGATGCACACAGGTTTGGAAAACAGTCTCTCTCCTTGGTCTGGAAATGTGCGTAGAGCCTTTTATCCATTCAGACAGACATCTCCTAGATTAATCTATTCCATTACAATGCACCTCAAAGTCAAGATCCTTCACAGTGGTGACCTCCTTGGTCACTGAGCCTATTGCTATAACAGATATGATAATACTCGTACTTAGGAGAAGCATTCACACAAGCTCTGGCTGGCTACAAACTGCCCCAAGTTCAGCCTCTTCTCTCTCACAGAATCATCATTTAAAGGGCTGATATAGTTCAGCTCCACTAATGTGATTAGGGAAAAGTTTCAGGCACCTGACACCAACAAACTGAGACGATGAAGAGAATTCGCTGACTGCTTTGCTACAGACCACACCAAAGAACGTTTTTGTATGTGAATATAATTCTTCTTTGCCAAGCAAGGTTGAAAAATTGGAGAGGACCACAGCATCATGATGGGCTGGTATGATTTTTTCGGGGGCACAAAACGTATGTACACTTGAAACAGGCTGTCTCTATTTCCAATAGAGACAGCATTTTGGACACTGTTGATATAAAGGAAAGTGGAAAAGGAAAAAATTTAATTGTGATTCAAGTGACCTCTCTTTCCCTTTCTGAAAAGCAAAATCCCATCCATTCATTTCAAAATGTAAGGTAAAAGCACAATGTTGTCGAAATCCCAATTTCCAAATGCTTTTTCTCTGTACATTTTGCTGTAAAAGATATACTTTTTTTTCCAACAGAGATCAGTTAAATTCACTTTTCAAATTTTTTTTTTTTTTTTTTTTTTTTGGTGATTAAACATTTGAGATCAGAGTCAACAGTTGTTTTCTGTAGTCTTCTAGATCTTCTTTTCTATACTAGTGTCTCTCTCTTTTTTTTTTTTTTTTTTTTTTTAATGGGGGTCGGGGAAGGGAAGAGATGAAGATGTGGGAATAAACCACAAGTGCATTTGTATTTTACTTCACTTATCAAAAACAGCTAGCAAGGTTAGGACATATTTTGGTTCAATGGAAGCATCTATATTGCAACTACAAAGACTAATGAGGAGATTGAAAATCTATGAAATTCTGTGGTGACTAAACCCTTAATCCCACTGCGTGACTGACCTTAGCTCTCATCTCTGAGAAAGGGGACAAGCACTCTACAGTGATGGGAGATTGTTGGAAGACATTCCTACTTATTTAACCTAAGTTTGCCTGTTTTCATACCTGCGTTGTTTACGTCTGTGTAGATGGCCAAGTTGACAGATGAATGAAGTGAGTTACTTTAGAGCTGACTGGAAGGAATTCATCATTTTCTGCACGTGCATGTAACTGTTTTTCTTTTCTGTTTCTTTTTTTCTTATCTGCCACATATTTATTAGTGATACTGTAAATTGATAAATAAATGCTGTCATTTTTTAAAGAAAATTGTTGGGTTATGGTGTCATGACACAGCTTGATTCTCAGTACACACACACAAAGTAATTAAAAAATATTTATGTCCAGCTGCTCACTTAAACATGAAGATCAGATATAACATTTCATTGTGCTGTATAAGATTTTTAAAGTTTTGGACTTGTAAATAATTTTGTATTTGACCGTGGCAATGAAACAAGTCTTGTACTAACTAAAGTGAAACAGGTCCTGGGCAAATGCTGATAAAAATGTTCAAATAAATGGAAATTATCATTAACAAGACATTGTATTAGAGATAAAACTGAAAGTATTCACCTGCTCTATGGGACAAGACCTGTTACACAGATGCTGTAATTATTTTTAAAGAACATTACTGGCCAAGCACATAATGTTAAGGTTGTGCTGAATTAAAAACCTAAACAGTGTGGCTTCTGTACATACTCAAAGCACCTTAGCACAATGCCACTGTGCAGTAAACACTTATGAGTAATACACTGGTATTTATAGCACTACCTTAGATTGCGTTTAGCTTTACACATGTATGGAGTGTTTTTCATTTTTTCACCCTTTATGGCAGGCAACTTTATAGCATGGTCTTCTGTATCTTAATTGCTTCTGTGAAAGTTTGAAAGGTATAAATTCTCTAAGTTTAGGGTTCTTGATTCTGAAGAAATTGCACACTTCCGAGGTGAACAGTGGATTTATGAGAAACAAATTAAAAGAACAGGATCTCAGTGTGCGGTACAGAAAGTGAACCTCATGAGTGCTGAAGTCTAATACAAAGACATGAGACCCAACAGTATATTAACCCTACACATGCAAAAACCTACATTATAAATACTTATGCTTTAAGGGCCGCATGTGAATGCCTTAGCTACTACTCCTTGCTCTGGGGTAGAAATATGGCCTTTGGCCCAGCTTTGCCCTCGCATCTCCTCCACCTCTACCTACCCACCTGCCCACGCCAGGCTCACGCCTGCTCCAGGAGCACACCTAATCACAGAACCATTATGGTCGGAAAAGCCCTCCAAGATCATCTGGTCCAGCCATCCCCCTACCACCACTGTCACCCACTAAACCCTGTCCCTCAGCACCACGTCCAACCTTTCCTTGAACACCCCCAGGGACGGTGACTCCACCACCTCCCTGGGCAACCCGTCCCAATGCCTGAGAAGAAACGTCTCCTCATTTCCAACCTAACCCCCCTAATGAACCTCAGAGCCAGCTGCCGGGCAGCTGAGACCCGCAGAGCCCATCTTCCAGACAAAAATAATAATAATAATAAAAACACCCAGGGGTCGCTTGGAGAAGCCTCCCGTCCCTCCCCCTTCGCCGCCCACCGCCCCGCTCCCTGCGGCCGCGCCCGGCCGGGCGGCGGCGGCGCTCCCCGGAAGCGGTAATGCTCCGCGCTGCTCCAGGAAGCGGATGGGCCCTGCGCCTTCCCCTCCGGAGCGGCGGGGAAGGAAGGGAAGGGAAAAGAAGGGGACGGAAAGCAACGGGGGGGCCCCGGCGGCAGCCCCCCGGCGGCGGCGTCTCCATGGCGGCGGGCGGGCGGGGGAGCCGCGGCTGAGGACGCCGCCCGCTCATGGACCCCGCCGCGGCGGCGGCCGCCGAGGAGGAGGAGGGCGGGGAGAAGCCGCCGGTGATCTACACCATGGAGAACAAGCCCATCGTCACCTGTGAGGGCGCCCGGCAGCGGGGGGTTGGTGGTTTGGGGGAGCGGGGGTCGCCCCGGAGCGGGTGGGCGGCTGTCGGCGGCTCTTTCCTCCCCCCGTGAGGAAAATGGCAGCAGGGAGGGGGCTGGGGGCAACGAGGGGGCTGGGGGCATTCAAGGGGGGCTGGTGGCACTCGAGGGGGGCTGAGGGGGGCTGGTGGCACACGAGGGGGTCGTCTCGAACTGGGGGTCGCCCCCTGGTGCCGTGGGGCGGTGGTCGATACAAACAAGTGGTTAGGGCCGTTGGGTGCTGAGGGGAGGACATGGAGGTATGGCCGTGAGGGAAGGACAGGGAGGTATGGCAGTCAAGCTCGAGCCCCGAACTTCTGGCCGGTGTGGCGGTGCTCAGGGTGTCAGGAGGAACAAGGTATCCTCTGCTGACGTTAAATTTAATCCGTAACTACCGTGCTTTAGTTTCACCTCAGCTTATTCGGCACGCCGCGGTGGTGAATTAGCCCTTCCAGGTGTCAGAGGTAGGCAGCCGGCACGCGTGGACGTCGGTCCCGATGGAAAATGTGAGCCCCTGCGCTCTCACAGGCGTGGAGGGTGGCACACAAAGTTCACGCAAAGCCAGCACGTGAACTGCGGCTGTAAGGCTGCTAACGCCACGGGACGGCAAAAGGGATCGGCCGGAGAATTCTGCGCTGGTCAAAAGTAACGCTGCCGGTGGCACAAGGAGCGAGATACTTGGTTTTATCAGTAAGGCACTGGGAGTGCTTCATGCGCTTGTGCGACAGAAACTTGTTTCACGGTTGTGTGTTGTCTTTGCACAGAGTAAGCATTATTTTTTGTGACCGATGATTAACATTTTCAATGTCGGTATTTAGAAAAATAACCAACTGCAATTATAC
Source organism: Oxyura jamaicensis (assembly GCF_011077185.1). NCBI lineage: Eukaryota > Metazoa > Chordata > Aves > Anseriformes > Anatidae > Oxyura > Oxyura jamaicensis. The sequence goes on from NC_048893.1 coordinate 113,792,999, forward strand.
AGTACAGCTGCAAAATTCCATGTCTGTATGTATACTGTTTTCTCCAGACTCTGTTTCATAAATGTGCTCTGCTTAAACTTTCTCATTGATTTTGGATGCAGTTCCTAATCTGAAGTCAGTGGTATCTGGGCTGAATGTGCAGTACTCATCTACTTCAAGACACCTTTGAAAGCCATTTCACTTCAGGTGAAAGATGGAAAAATGTGCATACTGGAAATGTAACGGATATCTTTGCCACCCTTTCTGGTGTTATGGTACAGCTCAGGTTGTGGTAGAGAGCGTTTTAGGTTTGCTGGTTTTATATTATATCCAGAATTGGCATTGGCGTGTGTGTGTGTCTTTTGTGGGGGAGGAGATGGGGTGCCTATCAGTCCTTACTGGTCCTGTGTGGTTGGAATATGTAAAATACCATTCAGCCTGTTGAAGTACATGTAGTTTTACCTCAGGGTTGCTTTTTTTTTTTTTTTTTTTTTTTTTTTTTTGGTGTTAAATGCAGGAAAGAGCTCTGGTCTCTTTGCGCAAGGAAATTTTGAAAATTGCAAACATTAAATTCCATCAGTTTCAGTCAAACCCAATCATCTGATTTTAAAAATAATTATGACTTTCACATATGAGTGTTTTCTGAGGTTGCAAAATGTTTTGCACTCATCATCAAGCAGTTTGATGGCAGCATATCTACGAATGAGATGTAAGGTAAATGTTATATATCACTTGTGCACCGTGCTGCTGGACTAAAGGAATCTTCTCTGGGGTTGTGAACAACCATGACAGTAGTGTCTTTACTGATGTGAATTGCAACGGATTGGTCCTAATGAACTGAGTACAGAAAATAAAGCTAATTGGGCAAAAGTGCTCAGAGATGACCTCTCTGGCGAATGCAGTAAGAGTGACTTGCTATCGTTTTTAAACTAAAACATTTACTCTTAATGGTGGGAATGCATTTTGCTCTAGCTGCTTTAGTTTCCTTTCTTCTCTGTCCAGAGAATATGACTACTTGGAGACTATGGATTTTCAAATAAATGCATTCAACATAAACAACTTGAGGGAAAGCTTTTCTGACCATTACAGTGCTGGTGATTTATGAGGAGATGAAGTGTGGCCTTTCAGGAAAGGGATTGTTGACTCAGATTTGGTTCGTTGGAAAATACATTCAAAGCTACAGTATTAGAAGCTGCTCAGCCAATACAACTTGTTTTGTTGTCCTGATTTCAGGCAGTTGAAGTTGTCTGGTGTAATTGCTCCCCCCTTAGTTAAAACTAGTCGTAATTAAAAATGGTCAAAAGACAATATAAAGGAGGAGTGAAGGTTAACTGAGGAACATAATTATTTCCTTTTGCTACAAAACCTAGATTAATCTTTGTCAGGTAAACATTTGTATCATGAAATACTCCTATTAGCTTTCAGGGTTTCTTATTAATGGAGAACTGAAGAGAAAAGTTTGTAGGGTTTTTTTGGAATGAGAGTTGTTTACAATGCTGTGCATACATACAGCGATGTTTTGTAAACAAATGTTCTTATCTACTTGAAATAAATTTGAGAGTACTCTGAAAGGCATGCTTCTGCAGAGAACAAACTGAAAAAGAGTTCTGCTTTCCAATCTGTGAGTTTGTCTGTATTGTAAAAGTAATCATTTGCTGCAGTGGTACGATCCCAAACACAGCAATCTATGTATGTATGGGCTCTGGCCTGTAGAAAAAAAAAAATGGTAGCTTCCCTGGGGCTTGTATGTCAATAGCAAATGCAGTTTTTGACACTACTCTTTCCATGTAAGTACTGTAATTCCTTATATATATATATATATATATATATTTTTTTTTTTTTCCTTGGGATATGTATGTAGCTGCGTTAGTCTTGTATGTAAGGTATTTGTATTGCTGGAGAATTTAGATTAACAGAAGTCAGTTCTGCAAACCAACAGCTTCTGAAGGCATTTTCTCTAAACAAGCGGACAACCTCGTTTTCTAAGTGTGGAAAAAGTAGTGTGTTCACAGAAAGATGCAGTTCCTCTGTTTTTTCCCCCATTTTCTCAAAGTGGCAGCATCCCATGTAGTGCCAGGTCATTCCCATCAGTTAGATCTGAGTTCCCCAATGGCTTCTTTCCAGATCAGTTTGACTCATGTTTGTATACTGTCAGTCTGGAACCCAGTAGGGACCGTCACGGTCCGGCTGTGGTTGTTCTCATTGTGGCACATTACCTTGCAAACTCTGACGAGTCAGCTTCCAGCTCTCTCACTGCTGTAGAAGTAATGTTTTTACCATCGTTAATTGTTTTTTTATTTGAAGAGGCAAGTTGAGTGTTTGCCTCTGACATCTTTAACTTAGGTGCTTTCTTTGCAATATTGACTCGACGTAATCTTTAAAACAATGCAGAGTGCTTTCCTAGGAAACCTAAGCAGTGCTGCTTCCTTCTCTTCGGTCATATTTTCAATTTAATTCGAAAAAGTCTTTGGAACATTTACATAATGTTCATGCAGATATATCAACCAAGTGTTCTGGTGGAAAAACTTGTTGTTATGTACCTGGCTTGCACTTAAATGATTGCACTTTGTCATTTTCCATGTCTTTACAGCTCTTTAGCAAGCTGAAGGCAATCCTGCTAAATTAAATAATTTAATAACATTTTCCAAGCTTCCTTACCAAGCTGTTCTTTTGCAATTATTGCCATGTAGTTGTTGAATATTCCTTATCAGCTTGTAGCATCTGTTTTTATATATATTTATATATAGCATGTGTGTGTATTTGTTCTCAGCTGTCAATACTCTTGGTAGGAAGGACTTGATATATTTCTCTAGAGAGAATAGGGTACATGGATTTCATCTGATCCACGTGCAGAATGTGCACACTCAAGGCAAATGCACACAAAAGCAAAACCATCAGCAAAGCCTGCAAATGGAAACTGTAAATATCTACAAGAACAGCATAAACTGGAAAGACTAATACAGGGAAAGGGGATGCGGGAGGAATTTCACATCTCTTTGGAGTGTGAGTAAATGCTTACAGTTAAAGATACTGTTCTGGACTGGAAGAGCTTGATTCAAAAGGTCTTTGTAGCTAGCAGGCAGAGGAATTAAGATGTGTTGAACAAGAAGTGGCCCATGTAGGCCAAGTGATGAGCGTGGTTTGCCACTAGTGAGACTCTTCAAACAGCTGTACCCTGTAGAAGTGTGTACTCTGGTCTCAAACAGGACTCCTGGTTGCATTGTAATTCTTTATTATTGTCTCATTGATCCAATATTATTCTGTATTTACATCTAATTACCTTCGTCATGAGAAGAGGCAGCGTATTCTTGTTAGCCTAAACCCCTGTTCAATAAACTTGGTGTGGCAGCAGAAGGTAAAGACACAACGTTTTACTAAAAGGAATTTCTTCTGCAGGCTACTAGTGAGTTAGGTAATTTTTTTATATTTTTGTCTATGTGTTTCAGTTTTTAGCCGTCATTTGAAAATGAAGCCAGGTCGGGGAGCAGGACGACCTTCTGAAAACCAAACCCGCCACCTTAACACAATGAAAATCTTCAAAAATTTTAGATGGATACCATTATAATAGGCTAGTGAATTATGAAAAAAAAGATTCGTAGCAGAACTTTTTACCAGTGGAAAAGTGGGATCAGAAAGATTAGCATTGAACAATATTTGGGAATAAAAACTAAACAAACCCACTAAAGTGTAGTCTTGGCACTGAGCTCTCTTGTAGGTATTCGGAGCCTTTTGTCTCGGTTGACTGGGTTTTTCATTGGTATCAAAGAAAAATATTTGTCTACTTTAGTCATCTGACCTCAGGAGTTTTCTTTTTGCGCTGCCTGTGTAGTTAGTGGGTTGGGATAATTTCCTCCAGAGGAAAATATAGACTGTGGGATGTTCAGATACTGCACTCACAAGGCCTCTAAGCAGCTAAAAAGTTTGGGATGTGTTAGAAAAGGAAGAAATAGATTCTTGGGGATTTGGGTGGGTTTGGGGCAGGCATCAATTGAAATGTTAATGTTTTCATGGTTCCTGTGTCAGAGAGCTGTCACACAGAGCTACTCCAGAGAGTCCTGGTGAGTTTGGCATCCTGCATCTCGTGCTGTGACCGCACAGACCTGCAGCCAGCAGTGCCCTTCGTGAGGGAAGGGGGGTGGCTGCACTGAATTCATGTGCTATAATGTCAGGGAGAAAGACAAGGAGGAAGGAATGGAGAAAACTTAAAACATGGGCCCAGTAACATTGCACAAGGCATAACTTGAACCTTCGTGTAATCTTCTGGAGTGGGGCACTCAGTCAGCTTTGCGTTACGCTGCCACCCAAACAAAGGGCGTTCTGGCATTAGTTGCCCCTCTCAGTGCTTGCTTTATTTCACCTTCAAAGGTTTTCCAAAGGCTGAGGTTTATGGTTATGATGTGCACTACAGGGATACAGCCTGTCCCTGGACTAAAGTTGTATACGTTCTTTACTTAGTTGTGTAACGAGGTTTTCCAACCAGGTTCACGATCCAGACTTGTATGAGTTAGTTTGGTTCCTCATGTGCCTGGCCTGGCCATCTGAACAAAACGTTTTGGAGCTCCAGCTGGGGGATGTCAAGTGGTTGTGGGCCATAAAAATTCTTTTAAAATTATGCTCTCTGCCTCATTGTTTGATTTAGGCTTATGGTAAAACCCTTTTAAGACTTTGCCGTGCTTTATTTGCATTTGATTTCTGGACAGATACCTGTCTGTCTAGATTTGTTTGTGAACTATTGAGATAAGTGACGAAAGGCATGCCTTCTCAGTTTTGTGGGATGGAAAGAAGGGAAACATACTTGCCGTCTCCTTTCTTCCCGTTCTCCAGAAGCGTTTCTGGCTAAGGTATATCATTTGAGTGTTAGTGCGTTCTATTATTTTGATAGTTAAAATAAATGTTACTGCTTCACTTACAGAACCATCCCATACTGGAGTGGATTAGTTAAGAAGTTCCTGTGCTTTTTTCTTTATTTTGGGGGTGAGGAGAGGCAGAGAGAGGAGGCTGCATGTGTGCTTTTGTTCTTTTTTTAATAAAATTTTTATTTTGACATCCAGGTGGAGAGTGGATTAATGGAGATACACATGCTAGAAAAGCTGAGATGGGTACTCCAGAGGGTATGGATTAGCAGGACTTCCTATTCCAATCAATAAAATAAAAATCCCGTATTCAAATAAAACAGTCAAAGGCTTATTAGATTTATTCAAAAAATGGAGAAGTTACAGAGTATATTTTTAAATTGTGTATAAATGCGTAATTATGAATATAAATCTATTAAATCTAATTTGATTTCTTTGTAGAAGATATTTATGAGACAAACTTAAATAATATAATAAAACTAAAGATGTCCTCATATAATTATTTTAAGTGATAAAGGATTTTATTCCCACGTTACCATCTCTACTGGGATATTTAGGTCTTGTTTAATTCTGGCAGTACTCAGCGAAGAAAATCCTCCTCTTTGGATTCCTCCTCCAGCTTTGGCTGGGAGTACTTTCCCTGCATTACTGACAGTCCTTGGGGTGAGAGATTTGTGTTGAGACCCATCCACTGAAGTGAACTCGCCGTGCTAAAACGGTGCTCAGGCATCCAGCCACATGGCTCTCCATTTAGTGCATGTGCTTTTTTGTTTGCTTGCTTAAATAACAACAGCAACAGCAAATCTTTAAAGCAATTCTCCAGCTTTTTGTTCTCCAGACTTCTGGTGTTTGCTGTAATTTTGGATTCCAGGGAGTACTTATAATTTTGGAGCGTTTCATTCAAAATTCACTTAGATGGAAGGGAAAATTAATGTGTGTGGGTTTTATTTATTTATTTATTTTATTTTCAGTATTTTCAGAAGTAAGTCATGGGTGCAGCAACTACTGAAGCTGCAGAGACGTCCTCAGAACAGAATGAGACCTCTGCAGTGCTTCGTGTCTCTCGAGTCTCGGGCACCTGGCACAACAACCCTCCAAAACAATCCTGATCTTGCAGGAGTTTTGTTCTGTTACTCAGGAAGGTTGTGCTTGTATTGCCTGCTTATTGAGATGTTCTCCCCTTCTCCAGCAGCAGCCCAGAAGCAGACGGTAAACAAATTACTGTGCACCTTGACAGCCTTATGCTCCTTTCCAAGCTGATCCTACTAACCAGTCCCAGTGCTGGCCCTGTGTCTTTGCTGTGCTAGAGTTGCCTGCTGCTAACCGCATTTGTAGTGTCTGATGGAGGGTTCAAATGTGCCCATGACAGCAGAGACAGGGTCTGGTTGAGCAGAACCTCAGGCGTTACAGCCCTTTGGGGGTCTGCAGGATTTGGTAGCAGCGTTTGGTCCGTGTTCAAAAGATAAGCTGATACAATTTGCATTGAAGGGCCATTCTCCTTTTTCTTCTAATCACTGAGGATAGTCTTGCACTGATGATAAAATGCATTCTTTATATATTCTTCATTCCCTCAAAACCAATGCACGAGGAGGAAAAGCTAACTGGTTTTGAATCCAATTTAACTTCTCTTCAGCTGATAATGCGATGTGGTTATCTGTAATAGGAGGGTGCTTCAGTATTATCCCTTAGTAGCTTCTCTGTGTTGTGGAGAAATTCTTTTTACTCAAGGTGTTGCATTCTCCAATGTTTTGGGGTACATACTGGATGTTGAGGTGCATACAGAAAGAGCACAGGAACTGTGCTATGCTGCTTTCTCATCGTCAGGCTCGAAGCTTCATGGACTATCACTTTAATGTGGTCAGTGTGCTGTTGCTAAATCACGGAGCCATATTTCTCTTTCTATGGGCAGTAATGAGTTGCAAATCAATAAACAGTTCTCCATGGCCTAGCTCATCGAGATGTTGTAACTTGGTATGAGACAGCATTAGCAATATGACTAATACTTGTTTCGGTATTCATTTTGTTTATGGTATTATATTAAAGATTTAGTGTGGTACACTTAATTCAGACAGAGGAAGATGGAAGTGAAGAGTAAAGTGCTTGTTTAGAAACTTTCTGGAGACCTAAGGCTGGAGCACTAATAATAGAGTGTTTATTTGTTTATTTAATTTTAAGCTATTCTAGGAAATTGTGTCACTGAGTAACAGCTACTTTGGTCAGATGTTAGAAGACCTGGCTTGGCTTATTTTGTCATTTAATCAGATTTTTTTTATTATTATTATGCAACAGGACAGAATTTAAGAATTTATATTTGTAGGCTGCAGATGGTGTATTATGGTGGGCCCTGTGTTTTGTTCCACCTTGTATATAAGCAGCTGCCCCAGCGGTGCTGGCATTTAGTGCAGTTGTTCAAAGCCCAGATCTGTGCGTCTGTGTAGGGCCAGCTCCAGGGGCTCTGCCTCGTGTTAACAGACCTGGTGTTTCTGAGGGCAGCAAAACAGTGGGCTGCTTCGTACTGGCAGCAGCCCCAGGTAATGGAGGGAGGGGAACTGAACCCAGTAAAGCACTGACTCTGGCGAAGGAGTTGCTTGTTTATTTGTTTTGAAGTTGGACCAGCTGTATGGGTGATACTCTGTTCCTAAGAGAGCGGTTTTCTTATTGGTATGTGGAAAACTGTAATAGGAAGGTATAACAGCATATGTATTATTTGCCATGTGTATTAAAGTGTTGTATTAGGTTGGGAGAGCACCTGATTTAAAGAAAAATAGGGCAAAAAAAGTATAGTGCTAGACTCCAGTTTCCATGTACCAGAAAAAATTACATCTCTTTATTCAAACAAGCTACTGATAGCATAGTTTATTAATCTTTTGTGTAATTTGCACGTGATGATAAACTAATCTCTTTCATGTTTAGGTGCTGGAGATCAGAATTTATTTACTTCCCTGTATCCTACGCTTTCTCAGCAGCTTCCGAGAGAACCCATGGAATGGAGGAGGTAAATTTACATTTGGTTAGGTCGTACTATTTCAGTGTGTTACTAGACTTGGGAAGGTGTGCGTGTGTGCTCTGAGAAGCTCTTACTGTAAATTGAATCAAATATGACAGCTGCCTTAGTAAGACAAGGTAAATGTTGTGTCCCTGATCATTTCAGCACTTCAGCTATGTTGAACTTCCCCTGAAGAAAAATAATAGGAGTGCCGTGTTTCTTTTGGTTGTCATTGGTTTGTGTTGATATGTGCCTTGGTATGCTTTGGATGTTTTGAAAGGGATGTGCTGCTCTTTTTCATGAGAATATAGGTACAATTTAAGTAGAATTAGATGAAACTTGATGCAAAAAGATTGGTATGGCACACTGTTCTGGTGGGAGAAAAGTATTTTGGGAATTCTCCTATTTGGAATTTTCTACTTTTAGAAGCTTAGAGATGTAAGAAATTTTTTAATGAAAGTTGAAAAGTTCTAGCTCCTGTTCTTGCAAAAAGGAGCATCTGTAACATTTCAAGTGATACCACATTTTAGTTAACAAACTACAGTAAGCACAGTTTTTGACTTTCCCGTACCAGAATGTTTCAGTTTGTTCCTCTTCCACAAAATTTTCATTTTTGAAAATGTTCTGCAACTTAGGTCGTGATCACTAATTTCAGTTTTTAAACTTTGCAGATCTTATGGCCGTGCTCCGAAGATGATTCATCTAGAATCTAACTTTGTGCAGTTTAAAGAGGAGCTACTACCCAAAGAGGGGAATAAGGCTCTTCTGACTTTTCCCTTTCTTCATATTTATTGGACAGAATGTTGTGTAAGTATTAGGAAAGCAAAATGAAAAATTGGGTACTCAGACTTAAATTGTTTGGCTTTCTAACTGCCCTCCCTGGTATTTTTCAGTTGCTCTTCATGATATTTAAACAATTGAGTTTGTGTTGCTTGGGCATGAATACCTGATATATTGGAAACTTTTGTCAACTTGAGTACTTTTCACCATAAGCGGTATTTGTAATGTTGCTTTGTGCAAAGAGGAAAGGCTTTTGAATGACCTGCGTTCAGTACCTTGGCATGAAAAAACCCGAAGTCTAACAGCATTGTTGCAGTAGCACAGCACACCTGCTACATAATGCACAAATGTGGCCAGATTATTTCAGTTATCATCTATTCATGAGATTAAGTCTTTAAAAAAATCTCTGTTTTATTTAACCTTTTTTTAAGCAATTAATATACATCAGCAGTCTTAACTGTTGTATTGGGCTTACGTGGCAAGGTTTTGGTATTGGGGGTGCTGCAGGGGTGGTCTCTGTGAGCGGAACCCAGCACCTGCCCCATGTCAGACCAGAGCCACCTCCAAAGGGACCTGCTGCTGGCCAGAGCTGAGCCAGGGGGTGATACTGGGTGGGCCTCTGCAAGAGCAGAGTTAAGGAAGGGAAAAACACCATGCAACAGCAGCTGGGAGAGAGGGGTGAGAACATGTGAGGGAACCAGCCCTGCAGCCCCCCAGGTCAGTGCAGCAGGAGGGCAGGAGGTGCTCCAGGCAGGCAGCAGCAGTTCCCCTGCGGGCTGTGGAGAGGCCCCTGGTGGAGCAGGCTGTCCCCCTGCAGCCCATGGGTCCCACACGGAGCAGATCTCCACGCTGGAGCCCACGTGGAGCAGGTGGATGTGGCCTGGAGGAGGCTGCGGCCCATGGAGAGCCCCCGCAGGAGCAGGCCCCGGGCCGGAGCTGCAGCCCGTGGAGAGGAGCCCACGCAGGAGAAGGGGGTCTCAGGGGAGCTGCCGCCTGTGGGGGATCCGTGCTGGAGCAGTTTGCTCCTGGGGGATGGACCCCGTGGTACGGAGCCGTGTGGGAGCAGTTCTTGAAGAGCTGCTGCCCCCGCAGGCTCAGCTGGGGAAGGACGGCATCCCGTGGGAGGGACCCCACGTGGAGCAGGGGCAGGGAGGGACCGTGAGGGAGCAGTGGTGACGAAGCATCAGGGACTGACCCCAGCCACCATTCCCTCTTCCTCTGCACTGCTTGGGGGAAGGAGGTGGAAGAAGGTGGATGGGGGGAAAATGTTTTTAATTTGCTTTTCGTTTCTCACTATTCTAGTCTGCTAGTGATAGGCAATAAATTATATTAATCGCCCTATGCTGAGTCTGTTTTGCCTGGAACACTAATCGGTGAGCCCCTTTTCTTCATATTTTCTCCCCTTGTTCTTTTGAGTAGGGGGGAGTGAGAGAGTGGTGAGGTGGAGTTTAGCTGCCCATTAGTGTGAAACCACCACAACGGGGCAGGATTTAGCAAGCCTTAATTCTATTTATCTGCAGTTCTGATTCTTTTAGATATGTTTTTATGTTTTTTCTTCTTTTGGAACAAAATTTGCTGTTTGATCTGGTGATTCACCACTTCTCATCCCAGGACACGGAAGTCTACAAAACTACAGTCAAGGATGACATCACCAAGTGGCAGAATGTTCTCAAAGCTCACAACTCAGTGGACTGGCTAATTGTAGTAGTCGAGAGTGATGCCAAGAAAAAGAACAAAACAAATATCCTTCCCCGAACCTCTATAGTAGATAAAATAAGAAATGACTTCTGTAACAAACAAAGTGACAGGTAAGGATTCTTTTACTGGCAGACTACTTAACCTTTAACTAGTGTGTTGATTGAATCAGTAGTGTGATTCCCTGTGTAATAGTTTCCTTGCTCATTTAAGAATCTTCTCTGTTTCCATTATTTAAAGCAATAAAGGGAGGACTTCATTTTCTGTAGTGGATTAGTGGTGGTTTGGAATTGGTTTCAAAAACCTTTCAGGAATACTGAGATCTCCTTAGCAGTGTGCTAACAATCAGATTTCAGAACCGCACCTTCAGAAATAATCAACTTAAGACATCTGAAGAAAATGGATTTATTCTAAGGAAAATAATGATGAATATAATGTATGAAACTATTTCTTGCCTTCATTAAAGTTAACAAATATAAACAAATGTGAATGTGAAAAATGTGAACGTGAAACTAACTTTGATACATAATTTCTTCCTTATTTTGAAACACTGCACTGAATATATTCTATATTTTCATGTTGTTTTAATCTCAAGAGTAAACGTTAAGTAGGAGATCTTCCCCCTAATAATGGGTGATGATTTAAAAGGGTAGGTGGAAGCACTCATTGTGCCTTTGTGTGAGCTGACAACGACTGGCAAGTCAGCATGTTATAACATGCTGCACATTGGCAGTTTGTTTTTTTTGTTGTACCTAGACAGTGTTTGCTATATTACAGATTATTTGGTCAAATAGTTCAAAAACTCTGAATCAATTTATTGTTTTCTATCTACTTGGTTGGCTTGGTTTAATCGTTTTGCCATAAGACATTACTTTTCTAACCAAAAATGGTATTCTGTTTGGCTGGGAGACTTTCCTGGCTTTAAAGTTGTCTTTTCTTTTTTGATCATTATTAGATTATCATATAAAAACTGAGGAGAGAAATGCTCTAAATAAGGCTTATTTATTTGTGATTTGTAAAAAAAAAAAAAAAAAAGGCAATGGAAGTTCTAGCACATAGTATGTGTAAAACAAATTGACAACCTGCAAGAATATACTGTATAGTTACATTTTAAAGGGCTTGGGAAAGGCTGACTATATATGGTCTAATGGATCTTGAGTTCTGCCTTGCATAATCCTTGCCAGGAGTAAACATAATTATTGTTCTGCCAATTATATTTCTAAGTAGGTTTTTTTCCTTTGCTAGCTACAGCATTACTTATATTTAAGTAATCGAAATAATGTATCCATTATTTGCTTAAAAAAAAAAAAAGTAAAGCGTTATAATACTCATTGCATGGAAAACACTTAACTCTTTTCCATAAAATACAGTGCAGCCTTAAACATACGTGGGAAAGTTTAAGAAACGAACAAAAAAACAGACCACTCTGCCTCCCTACCCCTCCCAACTTATTTTTTCCCGTTGATTAATATTGAATTAAAAGCTCAATTGTATTCACTGTGAACCTGTCAGATGTGCACAGTATTTAAGTGCATATATGCATGTTTTTTTATGTTTTATACCTCCCTCAAATTAATTTTAATCCATCTCTCTACAGATGTGTGGTACTTTCTGACCCTTTGAAAGACTCTTCCCGCTCTCAGGAATCTTGGAATGCCTTCCTGACCAAACTCAGGACATTGCTTCTCATGTCTTTTACCAAAAACCTAGGCAAGTTTGAAGATGACATGAGGACTTTGAGAGAGAAAAGGACTGAGCCAGGATGGAGCTTCTGCGAGTATTTCATGGTCCAGGTAAGAGTCCCTTTTTATAAGGAAAAAAGTACTTGAGTCCTAGTTCTAATAAGGGCTAGTTCTAATAATGTCTTTCTGGTATTTTTGATGTTCTGCTCATCCTTTGAGGTAGGAGAGCAGGGAAGATGAAGACGGGTATTAAAGCAAGATTTTTCAGATTGACAAGCCTGAAGAGATTGTGTGCTGTATTATACATAACACAAACCTGCTGCAAACAAAGTTTTATGAACCTCAACAGTAGCAGGCACAAATTAAAACTCCTTCTAGTTGCAGTAGTTCCTCTTGAATTTTGGATAAACGTCCAATTACTGTAATTGTGCAAAGACACTCAATCTTATAATTGGTATTAAATGTAAATATTGCTATGCTTTCTTTGCTTAGTTTATTATCAGTATGCGTTGAGAGGATTTTTTTAGAGAAGTGTCTGCTTTAAAGTAATTCTGAATAGAGAATGCCCTTGAATTTTTTTTTTTCTAAATATGTCTGTTTTACATGATATAGAGAAAAGCAAGAAACTCTTTTTCAGTAGAACTGGAAGTCTCAATTCCTTTGAATTTTCTAGTCCCTGAACAGTTTCTTTTCCTACACTAATTCTCCCTCATCTTCATGTCTCCTCTGATTTCATGTGCTGCCACTTGCATGTGATACATCTACTTCGCAGACTTTCTACCTACAGCTTTGGCTCCCTTTTCTGTGTACAACTGAGCCTTTATTGATACTGCAGTGGTGTTTTCTCAGTGTAAACAGAGGAGGTGTTATTATGGGAGATGAGTGTTGAACAACTGTTTTTTTGAAACTTGAACTTTCAGTAGATGTATAAACAATATCTTGTAGTGAATCACGATCTGAATAGAACTGAATTAACTGGCGTAGCTGTACAACTGTAGCTTTCTTTGTGAACCTCATTGTGTGAAGAGGGAATGGTGCATCCAGTACAGTGGCAGATTTTCTTTTGTTCGTGATTACTGGAAGGGGAAGAATGCTGGAAAAAGTGCTACTTGAAGCTCTACATGCAGATGGATAGCTTGTAATACCGTACACGACTGATTTCAGTAACAGGCACATTGTCTTGTTTGTGTGTCAAAAGGAAGAACTGGCCTTTGTATTTGAGATGCTGCAGCAATTTGAGGATGCGCTAGTGCAGTATGATGAACTGGATGCCTTGTTTTCTCAATACGTTGTCAACTTTGGGGCTGGTGGTAAGTGTCTTAAAACGGTAAATAAGTGTTAACTGTATTCGTTTCTTTGCTATGCTTCTGCTAAAACAGCACAATGCCTCGGGTGCCACGTGCCTACAAGGGAGATGGCGATGGTATGTTGCAGTGAAGATTCACTGGGCAGTTTATGCCCCTGTTTTATGTTGAATGCAAACTCCATTTTTTGCTTTTGGGCCTCAGAGATTAAAAACAGTATTTAATGAAAACCTGCATTTTGCTTTTATTCAATTATCGTTATAAAGAGAGCTCTGAAACTCTGTAATTACCTAAGTATCGATCTGGCTGGGATGCAGTTACTGTTCTCACAGTTCACTGCTGAGTTACTTAATAAAGAGCTTCTAGAACAAATGCATCCAGTTTTGCTTCAAATTACATGAGACGTTTCTATTCAGGTTTGTAGTGATTAACAATTATGTGCTTAATCTGCACTACAGAAGACAGCCGTCTCTTTACAAAAAAATTGCTGTGCAAGAAATATCAACTTGTTACTGCTCTAATTAGCCAAAGTGTGTGCTGTTATATAACATCTCTAATCAGGTGTGTGTGTTATGAATCTGGTGAAAGTGCAGTGCAGGAGTAATTGCAGTGAAATATATTTGTTCTGGCTAAACCTGAAAGTGAAGGCACATCCATCAATGATGGCTGAGTACGAAATGCTTAGGTGGATAAAGCTTGTTTGTTTTGAACTTCAGGTAGGATTAATCGCTGAGAAATACATTACCAATTTATTGCCACTATACTAATAGCAAATATGTAATTAAAACAAAATGCACATGGGGTTTGAATGCTCTAAAATTCAGTTGTTGACTTAGCTATGGAATTTCTGTTCTTCTGTTTTAATGTTAAGGCATCAAATTTATCATGGACAAATAATTTAAGAAAGAGTAAGCAAGCTTGTGACCTCGAAGCAGGGGGGGGGAAAAAGGCTTTAACAGCAGTGATTGATTCTTGGATGTTAACTTTATTTACTTAGATGGTGCAAACTGGCTGACGTTTTTTTGCCAGCCAGTGAGGAGCTGGAATGGTCTAATTCTCCGAAAACCTATAGACATGGAGAAGAGAGAGCTAATTCAGAATCAAGAAGCTACTCTACTGGACTTGCGTAGTTACTTATTTTCTCGCCAGTGCACGTTGTTAATCTTCCTGCAGAGGCCATGGGAGGTTTCCCAGAGAGCACTGGAGCTTCTTCATAACTGTGTGCAAGAGCTCAAGCTATTAGAAGTGAGTCTGTATAATATATTCCATTATGCAAATTATTTTATCCAATGATGATCTAACGAGATTGTTTTAGTTTAGGTATGGGCACTGGAATACAGTAAGCATGGGCTGTGAGGTCTCAAAATGATGCTGTAATACCAGATTGTAACAGTGCTAGACTTGAATGTTTCATGATGCTGTTGTCTTTGAAAGAAATTGGAGACATCACATTTAACAACCGAACCTGTATTTAGTTAAAATAGTCTAGTCCTCACCTGGAAAGTTAACAGGTAATTTACCTGGCAGGTAATTTGTGTTCTTCTTTCCTAGATTTATTACTGAGCTCTTGAGTTACAATATATTGAAATCTGTGAACAATATTGTATTGAAGAAAATAAGGCAAGGTGGTTAAAAAATAAGGCAATGCTGATGTGCAGGCTAGTAGTTTGTAACAAAGAACAGTTCTGAACTACCAACACTATCTGCAGTGGGGCTCCTTTGTGCTTCTTACTTTATAATTCCTTTTGGTGCCCAGTTATGCTCCTTTGAGTTTTGCTTGTCCCTCTGGTTGTCTCATCTGAAGACAAAAAATAAATAGAAACAAATGACTGCATTTAGAGCTTTTTGTCATTCTGCATACTTCAGTGCTCCCTCTGTCACACATTCTTGAGTTTGCACTGGTGTTTTTAATCCTTTAAAGGGACTTTATTGGGGATGTTGTATGCTGATCATACTGTATGACATTTTTAATTGACATACCTCCTTAATGACAGCCTAGCATGTATGAGAAGACTTCTAGAGTTCACTTTGTGACTTGTATATGTCCTTAATCCCATGGATATCTGATTCTTTGTTAGTTTTATCTGTTGTATTATAAGAGTAACTGCTAGCTTTTGCCTGCCTGATACTGTGGTAGTAAGTTAGTGAGATTTGATGCCTCCTTACAGAAGTAGTGTTATATCTACAGAACTTTTTCCTAACTCTGTTTTCCTCAGACTTAAATTTCCAGAAAGTTGGAAACTTCAAAGTACTAGTACCTATTAATCCTCTCTTTCTTCTCTTTCATCCTGCTGACTACATCAAGTCCAATTAACATAATCACTATTAGGTTGCTTAGTCTTTTTGGCTTCATGAACTGATTTTTGTGTGTGTTATTCAGGAGCTAGTGAAGAGTTGGCCTCTTTTTGTGTGTTTTTTAGAGTTAATTCTTCAAAGAGACTCCTATGTTGTATCAAGAAAAGTATGTTGCCGAACTATATTCTTACCTAACTGTTGTTTATTTCTCGGTTAATTTATTGTTCATCTTCAGGTCTCTGTTCCTCCTGGAGCTTTGGACTGTTGGGTATTTCTGAGTTGTTTGGAAGTCTTACAAAGAATAGAAGGCTGCTGTGATAGGGCTCAAATAGATGCAAATGTTTCCCATACAGTTGGTTTATGGAGCTATGCTACTGAGAAGGTGAGCAAATAATGTGCTGTACGTATGGTGTATCAGTTTTGAAATAAGCCATTTGTTTCTATGGAACATAAATATATATTTATCTCGGAACTTTAACGTGGGGTTCTGTATATTGGTATATTGTCTTGGGTGTATTCTGGATGAGACATCCAGGTTTATAACCCAGTTGCACCACTGGCGGATGAGGCCTGGGAAGTACTAGAACATGTTCTTCCTTTCCATCCCTCATCCAAAGGGGCGAACATTTCATGTCATTAAACTTCTTCTGAGACTTACCTACCTCCCCACCAGTTCTCCCCTTCCCTGCCAGTAGTTTGATAATGATTGACTAATTGAACTCCAAAAATGAACTCAGTCCTTCTTGACTAGGAGAAGGAACGTGTATTTCAGTTACAGCAGGAGATGCTGACCCGATTCAGATACCATTACTGTTCTAAACAGATCACAGCAGTCTGTTTATGTAGTTCATTATTTCAGTATGTTAGTACGGTACTAATAGCCCTTGAACTTTACTGAAGGTGTTATCCTTGGTGGCTTGTGAAAGAGGCAAATAAATAATAACTTGCAGTTTTTCAGTTGAGCAGCCCTTATCACAGGCAGGGGAAAGTCCGAAAGTTGTAAAATGTCCTTTTCAGTGCAGTTAAGCCCCTTCTCTAATCACATGAATGCCTTTCAAGTTCCACTTATTCCATTTCTCTAAAAGAGTTAGCGTCTAAAAGAGTTTAAAAAGTTGACAAGAAACTCCAGAAACTAATGAAATACTGTACTGTGATCTTGGTGAATGTTTTTGAAGATGAGTGCAAGCTTATCCTTGTTTCTATAGCCTGCAGGATGTTCTCAATTTGTTGTGATCATAGTTTGTGTATGTTTTTGTAAACTTAAGAATCTTCTGCTGATCATAGGATGTCCTTGTCTTAAATCTTACTAAACTATAGAAAGACAATCTCTCCTTAAAATTTGGTGCTTAAAAAAGGAAGTGGAGAGGAATTTCAGAGTAAAGGAGATAAACAGTTGCTTAAAGTGGTGTTGGCTGTATCAGACACTTCACGTGTTGCTGTGTTTCTAAAGAAGTTTTGTATCTGGGTCGGAAATGTTAGTGCCATTCATAGTTCTTCTAACCCAAAGGGCAAAGGGAGAAATTATAGAATAACGAGTAGTGGTAAAGTGGAACAGATGGAATGAAGTTCAGCAACCAGTGAGGAAAATTAAGTGGAATTTAATGTTTTTGTTTTGCCCTTTAATGACCAACCCCATTTAAAATGTTTTACAGCAATATAACATGCTGAGAACTTTTTGCCTGGGGGAAAGGGGTTACTTTGGTAGTTGGTTGAGTTGTACTAAACGAGTTACCAAATGGCCCATGGTAAACTTCTTTAACACAGGATCCTCTCCTGGCTTCTGGGTATCAAGCATGCCAGCTGCTGTCTGGAAGGAATTTTTATGGTAGTTGTGTCACACTGTTTTAAAACAGATTAGTTGTGCTAATCATCTCTTTTTTCAAGAAGGTTTTCGTTCTTAATACAATGCTTAGGGTGAATTTGCAAGCTCATCTAATCAGTGTATTGGAAACTGTCTGCATTTCTTGATTGCATGGATTTCAAACTTCTGTACTGAAATACAGATGCAGTTAGAAATTTGGCAGTAATTGCCAAACATCTCAAGCTTTTTCCGTGCTTGTAGGGAAAAAGGGAAGGATTTATTCTGATTTGGTTCTCTGCAAGCAGGGGTGTGTGTGCGTGTGTATGCATGTGTTCCAATGTTGAGTCTGCAACTTACGCTATATGAAATCCAGTTCTTCATAAAATTAATTTCCACTTTAAGTGAGAATCACAGTTATCTTTTTAAAGGTTCTCTATTTTCTTCCCATGAAGCAACTTTATTATAGATTTTAAAAGCAGTGTAATATGGCAGCAGTATTTTTGATCGAAATGTCTTGTGTTCTTGGAATGGTGTGCCAGAACAGAAGGGTTTGCACATTGGTTTTGTAACCTATTGAAAACCAGCATCTGGATTCTCTTACAGCTAAAATCCTTGGGTTACCTGTGTGGGCTTGTGTCAGAGAAGGGACCCAATTCAGAAGACCTTAACAGAACTGTTGATCTGTTAGCAGGATTGGGAGCAGAACGCCCTGAAACAGGTATTACCAGGAATATACGTGTGCTTTGTAATAACGGACATTGTCTTAAATGCGTGTCATATAAATATATCAATAAGAATAACTTCCAGGTATCCCTATGTTTCTGTAACCATTGATAGAGCTCTATTGTATCTTACGAGGATTTATTTTAATGTATTTCCTACTTGAAATTATCAGTGCGTCTTCTTGCTGTGTTGCAAGTGTAAGTTTTTTCCATTAATGGTCCATTTACCAGCATTTAGGTAAATACTCTGGAACAGTACTAGTTTTGAATAAAGTTTTTAATACTTTCAGACAAGTATTGAAAATATTTGATAACGAAATGGAAGACCCTTGTTCAAATGCAGATAGATAACCTGCAACCTGAACTACAGTGTGGTGTTATGTGAGTTGAAGTGATATTATTTGAGTGGCTCAACAATTAAATTTATTAACTGGTTGTGGACTACTTGTCACTCACAAAGCTATTTCTAAAGGGAAGAAGCTTTCAGAAGTTAAAAAAATGCTAGAACAATTAGTATCTTTGAAGTATTAGCTGTCAGGCAGGCACTTTACTTGCTCTTGCAGTCGTGTTTCTTAATTCAGCACTATAGCACCTGTTGTGTTTATTTAAAATGGGGGCTTTTTTCTTCTTGAAATATTGGCGTATTTGGTCTGGCAAGAACTTTTAAATTGAGCAAGCTACTTCAGAAAAAGAAAATTGTACTTCAAAGGAAAATGGTTACCAAGACCAATGTTTAAGGTATAAAAATGTCTTTAAATTACAGTATACTTCTGTCATACTGTTTTATAAATCCAGCATTGGAAAGTTGTGAGAATATTAGTCTTGGCAACATACAGTAGTACTTAAATACAACTGTGTGTGTTGCAAGGTTGAATAAATGCCATGAAATACTGCATGGAGAAGTTAGTATAGTTACTATATTGCTGCTTGTCTTCACCGAGCTACACTGACCATCACTCATGTTAGTGTGTGCAGCACACGTTTTTGTGAGACATCCTTTCTTGATCTTAGTTTAGAGTCTGGGGAAGAAACTTGTGATCTGTCTTTAAGTGTTGTTGTTGGGTATTAAAATAGGCATGGATTTGTAAGTGACGTTTCCTATTCTTTTTTTCCTAAAGCCAATGCATCACAGAGCCCTTATAAGAAACTTAAAGAGGCCTTATCATCTGTAGAAGCTTTTGAAAAACACTACTTAGTAAGTACAGTCTTTGGTTATGTATATTAGTTTTGGGGTATTTACATTATAAAGTAAATAGGACCAAAATTTTCAAACCTGAGATGATGTTACGAACTTGAATCTATATTTCTGTATTTTTGGCATCAAAAGTCATTGCTTTTATACTGAACACACCAACTGGAGCCCTGTATGGGACCCAAGTTTCAGTCGTGTAGATTAATATTTACAGTTACGAGGCTGGAGGTTACCTGTGGCTATGTATACTTAGCTATCAAAAAAGCCAATGTCATGGCTATCCTACTCTGCTGTCCAGAATCATTTGAATCTTCCCCAGAAGAATATTATTCCATGAATCCAACTTCCCTTCAAATGTTTTAGGCTTGCATCTTGCAATGAATGTTACATGAGTTAAGTTATTGTTGAATTTTTTATATAAAGTGTGGGACATCTTGGGGATATTTCAGTTAGAGCTGACACAGATTGAAACATTACAATTCTCATTGCACATTAATTTGTACGGTTATTTTCTGACAGCTCCCTTACTGAGGAGTCATTGCAATGATATTGTGGATGTTTTTTATAAGATGTTATTAAATAAAACCCAAAACACCTGACTGTCACAAGAGTGGTTGTGGGTTTTTTGCTCGTTTGTTTTCCTTAGAAATTTCAGAGGAAAATGATTTTATAGTTACAGTATTGCCTTTAAAGGTTTCTGGGGAAAAATTGGATGAAAATTAATAATTTTTATTTTAATGTGAAATGCTACTCCATTTCTTACAAAGTTGTTATTAAAAGAAAGTCTTAGCAGATTTGTTCTGAAGATGCCAGATTTCACATACATGCCTTGTTTCTTTGAGACTTGTTGGATAGGTGGGCCAAAACTAAGATTTCTCAGACTTGATGGCTGTGCTTACCTTTTCAGTTCCAACTTGCACCCTAAGATCTCTGCTAAATTAAGCAGTATCCTAAATTTAAGAAACCAAGTGGGGTCTGCAAAGGTTGCAAGTGAAAGAACTTCTTATCCTATTTGTATTTCTGACTGTGCTTTTATACATCAGAAATTCAGATTAGTAGAGATCAGATCTACACAGAAAATCTTTTGCAGTGTTTGTTGCATAAATTACATGTATACCATTTATATGTAGCTTTGTTTTGTCCATGTATTCAGTGGAGAACGTGGAGTTATTTATAATTTCCATACACAACTAAGATAACTTATTTGCATTTAAAATTTTCATGAGTTTGGAAAGTAAAATGCAGCTCTTTAGAAATGTTGAAAGCAAGAAATGATGAGCTTTTATTATCAGAAAAGGCTAGGTTTGTTTTATTCAGTGTCTAGTCCTAGATGACAACTTCAGAATCTTTTGTAAGACTGTCAGATCTTCTACAAACATGTTGGCTTGTACCTTAATCTTGGGGGAATGTTGCTTTTCATTTGTTTGTTTGGTGTCCAAGACCTCTCAGTTTATACTGATTGGTTAAGGAGTGAACCAGTCGAGTTCACTGTAATGTGCTGTTTTGAGCTCTTTAATGAGAGCAGGAGAACTCAAGGGTGTTGGGGGGGGGGGGGGGGGGGGGGGGGGGGGGGGGGGGGG
>NC_048893.1:114113967-114264411 GCF_011077185.1 Oxyura jamaicensis
GGTGATGGCCAAGTTTCCTTTTTTTCTAAGAATACCACTGCACGGTGTTGTTCCTAGATAGGAGGATATCTCCTGTTGTGGTAAGAAGACTTAGTTAACTGGAGTACAACTAATGGGAGCAGATCATAAATCCATTCTGGAGCATCATGACCTTCCAACTGTATGCCAAAGTAGTTGACAAACAAAAGGAGTCTAGACCATCTCCACCAGCTGGAGAAGTTGGTGGAAAAGTACTGGTGACAGAGCAAAGCTACCAAAATAGTGTCGGAAGCAAAACCTGAGTCGTCAGAAGGTTAAGAATAAAGACCTCTGCAGCAGCATTCTGCACAGTAATCCCCGTACCCTGTATAAGGACTAGCAGAAAGGGCACACAGGTCAAGAAGACCTAACTTCTTGCGCTGGAAGTCCATAACAATGCTATATGTAGGACAGAAGTTGACAGAAGTCACATGGAAAAGAGTGGAGAACTGTCTGAACAAATTCAGTCCCATTTATACAGGATCCCAGCAGAATAAGCAGTCAGACCAAAACAGTTTCTATACAACTTCTAGAAGACTAAAAGATTAAAATGGAGGGATGGAATACCTAGTTCTAAAGTAAGTTATTGACAGTATAGGTGTACCAGAGAGAAGGAAGCTATCAGGATATTCATTAGCGGATCATTGAAGAAGCCTGGTAAGAGGGATGACCAAAAGAGTAAAATGCTTGCAGCTAATGTCAAAATTAAAGATACTGATTAGAGGCTCAGAACAAATGAATACCCCCTAGCAACTGCTTATCTGACTCTTTAAAAAGTTTTTTTTTTTAAATAATTAACATGGTTAAGCAGCAGAATAGAGCAGGCTATAAGGAACGGAAAGATATCCTTCAAAAATGTGAAACCTGAGCAAATTAGGCATAGAACACATGGTGAAAACAGCAAAAGCCTGAGTGAAACTTGTCACAAACAATCATTAAAAACTTCAGAAACAGGGAAGCCATTGGGCCAATAGATGACTAAGACCTAAAAGTGCTCTAAGAAGATTGTGTTGTATCAGGGAGGGTATGAGATGTTCATGTTCACTGTGCAGGAGCACTGGATGCACCCAAGAGCTGTAGATCTCCCTGTATAAAAATGATGAGCTAGTGACTGTAGCATTAACCTCACAATATCACATTGGTACCAGTACAGCTGAGGGTTTGCAAATACAGTAGCAGTCCTTAAGAAGGCTACTTGAAAGCTTATAGGAAAGAATGGGATGAGTATGACTGGCATTCATTCCAGCCAGCTTGCTGGTAATTATAACAAAGACCAGGCCTAATGGATTCATGGACAAATTTGATTTATCAGGAAAGAGTCAGCACAACCTTTGTAGAGCTGCCTCATCAGTCTGAGTTCTTTGAAGACATTGAGGTGGTGAGTAAGTGTGATCTAGCTGATGCAGTATGCTTAGGTTTCAGAAAGTCTTTTGAGAACTAACCACCGATGGTGCTTAGCAAAATGAAACTGCTATGACATAAGAGGAAAGGTCTCTCATAGACTAATAATTGGTTAAAAAATAGGGTAGAAGTAAATTCTGTTTTCACAATAGGGACAGCAAAAATGAAAGCCAATTATGAAGAGCCAAGGAGGGATCTTGTGATACTTGTTAACTGGGAGTGAAGCAGTAGATGAAGCTGATATTGATAGGATGAAGTAACACATACAGGGGAGAACAAACCTACTATTATTGAATTTGTAAACTATTACCACTAAAGGAGATTTTGTAGAGAGCTTGCCATAGTAAATCCAAGCATCAACTAAATGTTCAGAACTGATCAAAAAATAAAAATAAGGAAGAATAGCTAACAGAACAGAAACCTGCTATGCCAGTCTATAAACTGGCATAGTTTATAAACTGCACTTCTGGGTGCAGTTCTGATCCCCATATTTTAAGGAAGGGAAGAGGGGGAAAAAAAAAAAGTGGGGAGATACTAAAACTAGAAATATGTGGCAGTGATGATAAAGAGCAATTAAATAGATCAGTAATATTCAGCCTGACAAAGAAACAGCTGAAGATGAAAATGAAAAAAAAAATGATATAGGAGTATAATGGAAAACATGAATAGGGAATGCACATTAACTATCTCATGTGGTAGAAGGCCCAGAGGGGATCAAATAAAAATTTTCAAGTGACAGATTGAGAATAAAATAGAATTTTTGTTGCTGTTGTTTTGTTTTTCCCCCACAGTGAGTTGTTTGACTGTGAACCACTACAAATACTAGAAGTTTATCTGGGTTGGGCTTTCAGTGCGAAAGCGCTACCTCATGCTTAGAAGAACACAAGACACAGTCTCTGAAAGTTAGGGAGGGGGAGGATCCTGTGTCCTGCCTGTTTTCCCTGTTTGACTGTGCTTCCGTAAATACCTGCTCCCAACCTTTGCAAAAGATGCAATAGGGGGGGCTGGATGTATCTTTGGTTTGACTGAATGTGGCAGTTGGTATGTAAAATTAAGACAAATAGCAGACTCCTAAAGAAAATGCTGACTGTAAGCCAATATGTAAGAGAATTATTGTTGAAGAAAATGTGTTGAGAAGGTCTTTTTTATCTGGGGGGCAGGGGAACTAATAACTTCACAAAAAAAAACAACAACAAAAAAAAAAAACTTCTAAGACTGTAGCGGTCCTCATTATACCACATTGACACCTGAAGTTTAGTGCCTATACAATGTACTTGATAATCTTTGTTCTGAGTTGCCAATATTCAGCTTTAGTTCAGTGATTGTTCAAAGTATGTTGGGCCTTTGTTGCAGTTTATCTTCAGACTGACTGAATTAAAAACCCAACTGCAAAAAATAAAGCTTAAATTAGAAAAGCTGGAGGCAGTCTTACATAATAACATGAAAAAATACAGGTTTTGAATCATGAATATGGAGGATGAAATCCCATTTCCTATTAATAGGGTGAGATTACACCTAGGTTCTTACCTTATCCAAGCATTTAAGGACTTTTAGTCAATAGAGTACAATAGAGTTGGACAGAATAAGGATTTGGAGAAAATAGGTTATCAAGAATAAAGGATGACTTAACTGTTAGACATGAAAACTGTATTTAAGTATTAAAGGGATGTGAAGATTACAGAACAAGAATTATTTAGTAATTCAACCCAAGTAACAAGTGAAAATAGGGAAGAAATAACATAATGAGTCTGGGAAGAAAAGCCTCCCAGTGCTGAGCGCTATGAGTGCATGTAAACACAACCAGTAGAGAAATGCAGGGTTGGAGCAAACACAGTACTGCAGACCCTAAGAAGTTAAAGGAATAGATGTTGTTGTGTATGCAAAGGCTAACTCTAGCCAAGGAAAATTAGTCGTCTTGGATTCCTGTGGCTAGTCACAACAAACTAGCTTCTTCAGTGGGTGACAGGGAGTGCCCAAAGCCAAAGTTCTACTCTGAATTACCCTTCAGAGGAGTCTTTCTCTTTCCACACAGGCAAGGGAGGCATAGACAGCTGGCCTTGCTAAGTTAAAGTTGCCCTTTGAATACACCCATTCTGTATGCGAGCATGGGACCTGATTTTCTGAATGTTTTAGTAGGTCACCTTTTTTTCAGTGATACTAGAATAAAAATACATAAGAAGACAATACTAGCTAAGCCTATTTTTAAAGCTTTCATGAAGAAATGGGTATTTCAGACTTCTTACAATTCAGATGGCCCTGCAGTTTTCTATACTTGCCTGACAGAGATAAGAGCCATATGGAAAATTAGAATAAAACACTTTAAAAAAAAAAAAAAAAAAAAGATTTTTTTCTGGAATAAAAAGATAAATCACATGGGAGGAGATACGAAGTTTTTTAAACTACTAAAGTTAGATAATAAAGCCTGTTTGAACAAAGGGATTCATTAATATATCCCACCAAACACCCCAACAACCCTTTTCTGTTTCTCAAGCATGGGAGAAAAATCTCATTAGCTTAGTTGTTTTAATGATCTCCCTGGATGTTTTCTAGAGTTTTCCTGTATATTTAACAATAGCAAAACATACTTCAAACAGACTTTTTTTTTTTTTTCCTTTTTAATTTCCTATAATAGAATATGATACCAAAAAAATAAAGTCAAGGAAAAAAATCTTATTTTCCCCTCTATTTGAAAATGTATGTAATAAGGTAATGAAGCCGAACCACTAGCAGTGTGACATTAAAGGAGATTTTAGTCAGCACAGATGATAGTCAGTTTTTTGAGTTTTTAAAGAGGTACATTATAAAACAGAATTTCACTCTTATTGTACTCATGGGGTTAGACTTCCAAATTATTTAAAACCGTACTTTAAACCATAATGTGTGGTCTAGAATAAGGGAACACAGCAGCTAAGTATGCTCTCAAGCAGTATTTATCCCAATGTTATATCAGGAAGCTGACACTACTGCGTATCGTTTATTGGATGAAATCAGCTCTTTGGAAACTGCTTCAGTTAGATCTTTCTGATGCAAAGCCCTCTGAGAAGACAGGGTGCGTAGTTTAGATTGTGAAACATCTGCATATGTACCAAACCTTTTTAATGTTTTGGGGAGGGTGCCTGGCTCTGCAGTTATTCTCTAATGCCTTACAAATAGTTGATTGTATTTCTTAGTTTTCATCTGGATGGTTCTTACTGTTCCCAATAATTTAAGTGGTTGTGCACTCAATAATAATAATAATAATTCTGAAGTCAAAATGAAAGTCACATGCTGTCCTTGACTCAGATTTCAGTTACATGAAGTCTGTGTTGCTCAGAAATAAAGTTGTAAGCTCTTATGAAACCCTAGATAAATGGAAGCCAGAGCCCAAAGCAAAACAAAAAACTTACTTATCAGGTCTCTGCTGAGCCCACTAACCAGGGACAGACTTATTTCTGACACCGCCTCCTATAGCCTTGAATCTTGCTGGTTCCTGAAAAGGCAAATAAATTGTAAGTCCGCTAACTTAAGGGACTGAAACTGTCACAGATTGCTATTCCTCCTTTTAGATGTGCCTTCTCTTCTGTTTTTCATTTTTCTGTTATTTTTTGTTTGTTTGTTTGTTTTTTAACTTTTCTGCAGTTTTACCACTAATCATCATCTAGATTCCCAGACATTGTACTTGGCTGTTTATTCTGACCTATCCCTGTGTTTCCTGAAACTTGTAGATATTGTCTCACTCTTTACTCCATGCACAAATATTTTCTAATTGGAATGAATATTTAAAAACGTATGAAAGAGTTAGACGTAACACTGACCCAAATCTTGTCATTTTGTGAAGTTTAAAGAAGTTTTTACTTTGCTTGATAAATGTGAAAAATCTGGGTTACCATAAGTGGTAGTGTGCTGCATCAGTTTTCTGATGAGAAATGCCTTGTGAGGACTGTTTGGTTTAACACATTTTACCTCACAAGATAAATGTGCATACAATCAATTATGGAGACCAAGCCAGTACTGTCAACTTCTTCACCCATGTTATCTCAGTTGCTTCCTGTTGTAGTCATTTGCTTGTTGAATTAGGAATTCATAAAGGGGAAAGTTCCTGTGGAGTAAGGTTAATATCCTTTTGAACAGGGGTGTTATGTTGACTAGTTCCTGATCTCTCAGGCTGTAGTGTAAGTAGCTTACAAACTCTGTTGCACACTTGGTTTAATATAAATCGTCCCTGGGAACAGGGTTGTTGGAAAAAGAAGCTGAGAATCTTCTGATTTCTCCATGTCAGTGTTGTAGCCAAGAGGTCAGTCATGGCTGTGCTTGTTCTCATTTTCTGTGGTCTGCTTCTTTGCTATAAAGTTTCTTCTGAATGTGTGGAAGGGCAAGGCTGTTCACCCCATGGAGAGTAGTCAGACTACTAGGCTACCATATGTAGAGATGTTGGCTTGTGTTGTGATTGTGCTGCAGTCACAAGGCTGTCCTTTCAGGGAAGCACTTCCCCATCTTTCCCTTCAGACCACTTGAAGAGATTCCTGCTCATCTGCTGAAAGAATGTACACAGGTACCTGACTTTTACAGGTGGTTTTGGATTCTGGATGGCAAGTCGGAGCAAGTCCTTATCCTATAGCACAGGCTCAAGGCTATAGTGGGATTTGAAGTCCGTGTCCATACTTAGGGTTAGGTTGTTTCCATCTTTGCATGGGTACTCTGGATTGCCCTCTGAGGCCTAGTTCTCTTTGAGTTGGTATAAAATCAGATGTTTCTCAGAACTTTGCCATATGTCACTTTTTAGCTATACATTTAGACTCCAGCGTGCAAAAGTTTGTGAATTCCAGCATAGAGCCATTGAGTTTTCACATGAAGTGGGACATCATGACTAAAGTGAATGGAGATAAGTATGTAAATAAGACTCTTCAGGGTTTGAAGTCTTGCTGATTTCTGTAAAAGTTCTTTTTCATTTGCTCTGTGTATCAATTTTTTTTTTGTTTGTTTTCAGAACTCCTGAAACTGTTAAATCAGGACTAGTTTCTTTTGGATGAAAACCACAGCTCTGTTATTGAGAGAATCTTCTATTTAAAATTCTGACTTTCAAGTTTGAGCTCCAGCATTGTCCTACAAAGCCAAAAAATAATTTCAAGAATTTCTTGCAAAAAGATCTTGTGAATCTTCTCTTTCACAATGTTTTTCAGTGAAAAGTACTTTTTTTTTTTTTTTTTTCTTAATTTGAACCATCTTTTCTCCCTCTCCCTTTCCCCTTCCCACCTTTTTTTTTTTTTTTTTTTTTTCTGTGTTACAGCAAGAACCTGGAAAACTTCAACCTAAAAAAGGTACTGCTTTGCATTTGTAGGACTAGGGTGTGGAGGAGAGTGGTAGTGGTGCTCATAATGAGTTTTGAAATGTTTAGTAGGTAGCAGTCATTTCAAGAAGTCTGCTTATAAGTCCTTGATTCAGCAAGTCATTGCAAGCTGTATGAACTTGAAGCCAGGTGAACTACTTACTTATTAAATACCTTGCTGAGTTGTTCATAAAGCATGAGTGGTTCAATAACTACTTTGATTTCATTTTAATGATTCCAGCTATAAGAAAGTTTTGTCCCATACAAATTCCATTTTCATTTACTTCTCATTAATTATTATCTACGAACGTAGCAAACCTATAGATGATATAAAGTTGGGAAGCTGAAAAATTATCAGGAATTTAGACTTAAACTTAGCTGTGAGGCTTTTAGGTAGTGGTATAGTGTAAACAGTGAAGTTTAAGAAAAACAAGTAACCATTATCAAATGCATAGATAGTAGGTGACTTGATGGCAAGTGGTAGTTGGGTAATAATTTTAATACTAGCAGTAGAGGTTAAGTTGTGCAGTGGGAAGGAAAAGCTCATACCTAGATTTTACATTTACCAGGTACTTTACAGTTAATGCAGTCTGAGATTGTGACAAAAGGTGATCAAAAGGCATACAGAATATAAACAAAAGGGAAAAGAGACCAGGCAAGATATGATGACAGAATACTTAGATGTAAAAAATGTTGTTTTAACAGTATTTTTTTCAAGTGAGTCTCATTACACAATTCCAGTTTTTCATCTGAAAACTGTTGCTTGCTCTCTGAGTTCTTTTTTCTGTTATTCCCTAGCGGTCATGCTCTGTCAAAATATGTCCATCTAATTGACCAGATTTGAACTAGGGAGTACTTTTTATTTTATTCATAAAATGCTATGGGTCTTCACCCTTAAGGGGTTTTTATTTTTATTTTACATAGAAGTGTATAAATCAAAATCAAAGATGCAAAGCTTCATCACTTAGACCAAATGTTTATTAAATAGAACAGGACTTTCCTTGGATGATAGTTGTTCATTTTATTATGTGATGAATCAAATGTTGCTGTGTTGTTGTTGAAATTCTTAGATATTTGTTGCCTGCTCTAGTCTCAAATGTTGTTCTACCATTTCCTTTGCCAGCATGTATTAATCCAAGGCCCTTATGAGGAAGCTTCTATTCTATTATTTTAAGAAACTAGTTAGACCATTACCATTTAGAAGCACTTAAGTTTTCCACCAACTCTACTAATAAATATGCTTGTTCTACATGGCAGCTTGAATATTTCCTTCTGTTCCAAGGCTGTGTCACTTTACTGTGTTGTTGTACTCCCCTCCCCGCCCCCTCTTCTCTAAATTTCAGTCTTTAGGGTGTTTTACTAAAATGTTCATTATTGTCCCCCTCTAATAAACTTATTTAATAATGTTCCCACTTTGTCAGGTTAGACTTCTTCCCCTTGCTTTTAGGTGGCGTTATTTTTTGAGTTTTAGTTGAAGGGCTGTGTTTCCTCTCTGGCTAAAGGGAAATGATTTGGGATTTCTAGGGCAATTCTGAGTTTCCAAGTTAGACTTTTTTTTTTGAATTGTCCTCTGGAGAAAGCTACAGCTTTTACAGAAAGTACCAGCTAAGTAATACCCTCTACTGATTCTGCAGTCCCGTAAATGAAGGGTAAATACTTCTTTCTAATTCTTGTAGTTGCAGCAAAACTGGATTTGATGGCCACTGGTGAAGAACTAGATCCATGGTTGCTGGATTTATCAAAAGAGGAGAAATAAGAGGAACGCTTGAGAATTATGAATTTTTATTGAGTTACAGGGCATATGTGTTCATGTTGTTTTGAACTGTGTGTAATTGATACTGAATGTATCTTATTTTAGTGATTGACTTTTGTTTCAGTTTATAGTGACTGTTGGAAATTAAAGAATGCAAATAGATTAGCAGGGGGGTTCTCAGGGTGACTGTCGCATAACCGAGCTACAGATACTTGGTGGCTGGTGTCATTGGCTTCATAATGTAGAAATTGCCTTTTATCACAGTGCTGAAAAATCCATCCCGTTTTGGTATGTAGAAGACTGTACTTCTGTCTTACCTGAATTGAGCAGTCTTCTGAAGCTGGTACATGGATTAAAATATTATGTGCTGTTACAAACATGTCACTAATGAACTCATTTTAATGTGGTTCAATTCTTGTACTATATCCCCATCCTTGTTCTTGCAATGGAAAAAGTTGAGAATGCTACCAAAACAAGGCTAGCATTGAGATCTCAGAGGTCTTCGTACTCATTCCTTCATGCGTGTTTGCATAATGGCTGCTTACAGGCTATTATTAAATCAGTGATTATAATATGATAATAAGGTTATATATGATCTTTCACAATGTGTAAATTCTGGGGCTTTTTGAATAAAACAGTATCTCTGCTCTAAAATATCTTATTGCAGAATCATAAATACTGGACAAAAGATGAAGCCCTTGCTGTGTGCTCTTTTACCTTCTCTTGGTTCATTAGTTCAGAAAATTTACCTCAAATGTTTATGTCTGTTTATTTTAAAGCTGAATTCCAAGCTTGAATTTGTAACACTTCTGTTATTTGTATCTCACATAATTCCCACGGAAACCTATTGTTGAAATCTGATAGATAAGTTGGCTAAATTAATAGCATTTCTCAGGTTTTAATGAGAGTGGGTTTAATCATTGTAATTCTTGACTTTGGTATTCTTACGTACTTTTTTTCCCCCCAATACTTCCACATATGTTTTCATTTTCTGTTTTCATTTTCTACATTAAGTTTTGTACATATACTGGGAGAGGATTGAGGGTGGTGGAAGTATGGAAAGATCTGCAGAGAAGCAATACCTTGTGAGTTAGAGAATTAAATGTTTATTTAATGTCAGTAATTTGCTTAATGCTATACCCAAAGTCTAGGTGGTGAAAGAAGACTTGGGGAATTCCTTTAAAAAGTGATACCAGAGTAGGAAAGAATGTTAACAGACAGTGATTAATTACTTATTGCAAGAGGGGAGCTTTTTGTATCTCTTCTTGGTTTGAGATGAGTTGCTGTATATTGAGAAGACAGAGACTGGCAAAAGACTTTCCTGTCTTACTAAGTTTTGAGATCAGGAAATAACTAAATTTACCATGGGGAGTTTACCTAACTAACCACAACCTTTTACTAATATGTTCATTTTGTCCTCACATACAAATTTTGAAATAAAAATGCCAGCACTCATGTGTCACTGATGGGAAGTAAAAGGCAATATTTTGGTCATAATTGGTAGGAGGCGAGACTGACGTTCACATGAATTTTCCCCAATTACAGAATGAGTACAAAATATTTCATAGAAAAATAAATTATTTCTAAAAAATTCTGTCATCCTGGCATTTGGAAATGCTTGTGCTTTCCCAGTCTTAATGTTTTGTCTTTAAAAGTGGTTTTCTAAAAAGTAGGAAATACTATATTTGCTTGAAACGTTCAATATTTTCTTTTGATTTCAGTCTCCAGCTAAAAACCTAAGACAGCCCTCAGACTCATGTTTTCTAGGTCAGAAATATTGTTACACTCTTTTAAAACCCTTCTGCACATCACAGGACATGGAATTTGTTCAGCGATTATTCTGCTGTGCTCACTATCTTGCAAAGAATTAAGAGGTTGAAAGAAAATCTATCACTTTGCCTATTACTCTGTTAAGGCAGTTGATTATTCTTACTGATAATTTTTACAGTTTTAACTCCCTAAGTCACACTTGGAGATGTTTTATTTTTACCCCTTAAATCACTGGTGGTTTTTCCTATGTCTTCTCCAACTTTTTTTTTTAGCATCTTTTTACATACAGTTTCAATGTCTGCTTTATAGTATTGTTCTCGCCGTACATTGAAAAGGCAAGATTGTCAAGTGGTTTTCTGTTAGGTGTCTAGGAATGGCTTTTTTTTTTTTTTTTTTTTTTTTTTTCTGTAACATTGTTTGCAAGGCACATGTGAAATGAATGACTTCTTCAGTGACCTAGGACCTTCATGAAGATAGCTGTGGTCCATGTTATGGTCCCAGGCTTCAGACATGCACTGACTTTCTGTGTTTTTAGAAGCATTGTATTTTTTGCCTTCACTGTTTGTTGTGTGTGCAGTTGAGAATTTGGGGAAATACCAGGTCTGACTGGCAATAAGTCTTCTGATAAGAGGGTATCTGAGTCTAGTGGCACTCGTTTAAATCTGATTTTGCTGAATGAGCATTAAGAGTAAGAAAACTTTCTGAAATTGTATGTTCTTTAAATTCTTGCATTTTGTAATGATTAAAAAGTCAGTCAATTACATGTATGCTTACTCACATTTAACATTACACTTTGCAATTAAGTCAGTGAGCTGTACTTTCCTCTTATAGGGGGGAAAAACTAGAAAAAAATAACTTTTTTATTATTATTATTTTTAACAAACTTTAAAAGCTGTCAGGAACTCCCCTGTTCCCAATTTGCTCCTTTGCAGTCTACTTACTGTCTTTCCATTAAGTTCGATTTTTTGGTTGTTGTTCTTTGTTGTTGTTGTTGTTCTTTTATCCCCTAAGATAGAGGATACTCAGGCAGGCTACTGTCACTTTCTTTCTTGTGTGATCTTCAACACCCTAAGGTCACCTATCTGGGGTCCCTTTGCTACACCGGTACAGGAATTAGACTGGGTGGGTGATTGCAAACGTAGGTTTATGGCATGGGGGTTGGAACTAGATGACCTTTAAGGTCCCTTCCAACCCAAGCCATTCTTTGTTTTGGGCCTTTGGGGAGAGGGGATGGAGGTGCAAAGCATGAAATTAGTCTTATCACTGGGAGCTGTGAAGGGACAGACAATGCACAGCAGGGTGGTCCATCATGCAGGACATATTCAGGCAAAATGGTGCAGAGCGTCACTAGACAAGGGAAAAGGCATTAGAATTGCAATAGTGTTGTCATGGTATGGTGGGTCTTCATCTCATGCCGTATAGTCTGTTAGTGTGTATGCAGAAGGCTGGGTCATGTGCAATGGATGAGGAGCAGTTACATTTCTGTCAAGCTAAAGGCTGCGCAGATTGCCCAGCTATAGATAAACTAAATTTCTAGAAGAGAGGGCAGTGGGAATGACAACAAATTAAGGAGCATATAGAACAAGTGTTGCGGTGTTACATCAACTTCAAAATAAAAGATGCATGCTAGGATTGAGTTATGCTACCTAGAGTTTTTGAGAGTTAAGTGTGCAGCATACTAGAACTTAAAATGAAAAATGGAGTTGGGGTGTGAAAGCTCAGGCATTGTCGCGACTGAAGTGAGGTCTATCTAGAGGAGTGTATAGGCCTCTGAAAACAGAAAACCAGAAGAGAGTGAAAGGGTGCTCCAGATAAAATTCTGTAGACAGTCCTTATATGTGGAAAAATTTGTAAACATCCTGATATTTTTCTGGGAAAAAAGAAAAAAAAAGAGAGTTTCTTTCAGAGCTAAATGTTTAAATTTATAAAAACCGGGGGATCACATATATCATACACGTCATGAAAAATAGGGGAACAATGTAGTTCTGCACTGCTATTCCAAAAGTTTCTTTTCTTTTTGTGTTCCCTAGTACATGCTAAAAATATTTTCAATATCTTAACATCTGCATTGCTATGAAAAATAGTATGTCTTTGTTTTGTTTTCAGCTGTGCTATTCTTGCATTACATTTTGTTCTGTGCTCTCTTCATTTGGGATGTGAAGTCACGTCCTTTTGTCAGTTGTGTACCTAATTGCCCTGACTCTCAAACTGCACTGTGCACCACTTGGAAGAGGTTGTTTCTTTTGTTCTGCCTCAAAAGAAATTCATTCTGTATCTTGGGAATATGGAGTTAGTTGATTGTGAAAGTGTCTGATTGGCAGAGAGGGGCAGGAGATAGGGAGCAAAGCCTTTCTATGTAGAAAACATGAGGCTGGCAAGACAGGCTGGATGTGAGTGTATTTTGCATACTACTGTGTATTAGTGCATCTCATCATAAATGCACCAGTATGTCCTATTAGTGTCCCCTGCAGCATGGGATGCATGGGTAAGGCCATGCCCCTGACAGGCTAATGAGCACTGGGTGTTGGAAGAAGGTGCTTGAATGAAGGTGGGCTGTAGTTCTGATGCATGTCTCAAGTCAAGGAAGCAAAGCAGGCAATAAATAGGACTGTGATTGTTGTGAACACAAGAAAGGGAAAAGTTAAGACAGAGTGGTAATGAGGCCAAGATAGTAGCAGGTGAGGGGACAGCTGGAGGAGGTGATTAGCTGTTGGATGCTGCTGCTTTCCAGTACACTGCCTGGAACACCAAATGCCTTTATTCCTTTCTCTCCAAGCTGGGGCACTGGAAAAGATGATACCCACAAACTGTTGTTAGTTACCCAAATGACTCAAGCAACAGGGCTGAATGTTAATGCTCTAACTTTGACAACTGCACTGCTGAAAGACAATAGGTTGCCACACAAATGAATTTTACAGCCTGGTTTGATTCCTCACCACCTTGTCTCCACCCCCCGCCCCCAACCCCCTTTAAATCTGTAGAAATTCTGCAAGTATAGAATGCACTTTAAAAGAAATGTTAAGCGGTCAGAGACAGGCAGACAGAATGGGGAAATGCTAAAACTGAGGTTGCGTGTTACTTCAGTTTTGCTTTCTTGGATGTATGTGTTGGTGTAAAGTATTCTATTAAATGGCAGGCTTTGTAGTTGTTTCCCCCCTCCCCTCTACCCCAGAAGAAACATGCCTGTGACAAAATGGTGTTCATGGGATGAATGAGGGATATGTAAGGGTTACATGATCACAGATATTCCTAATTTGGTTTGCTTGGACAAAGCCATAGAAGGCATTCAGCTGCCCTAGGCAACCCCCTTCTCCCAGAGGTTCCTGTTGACTGCCTCCATCTGCAGCTCCCATCTTCTGGGCAACAGCACTCATACCAACAGCTGCCTCTGGGGTTTACAGATGTGTAAAGTTCTCACTCAGAAAACTGCTTGTGGTAGGGGTTTCCCTGTTTTGTACCCTTGCTGTAAGCCAGCAGCATAGCATCAGTTCCAGGCTTCATACAAGCTTCCTATGTGTTTCAAAAGAGGTGCTGGGTGGTGCGGACAGCCTTCATTTATCATTTTGAAGTAGCCAGCATCCCACTAATGGGAACATCTCATCTCTAAATTTCTTCTTGTCACAAGAGCAGGAAAGTGTGAATGACATAGGGCATTGGACAAGGACAAAGGAGGGTCTCATGGCTAAGACATCAGGTGGTATGAGAGGGAACTGAATTCTGTCATTGTTGCATGTACCAGTGTTTTTGTATGAAGCTGTTGTTTTGTGGCAAACTGCTAAAATGCTGTTGTATGTCTTATGCTGTTGTATGTCTTATTTTTTTGGATTTCCAAGTCAAATCCAGGAGCCACGTAGTCACTTAAAGCTAGGTTCAGATGACTTTCAGTAAGAAATTCAGTATAAGTCACAACCCCTACTACAGAGTAACAGGCAGTGAAACTTAACTGTTGAATCGATGACATGAGACTGGAAAAATCCAACAACAGAGACTGGGAATTGTTTAGTGTTTGAATTTCCAATAGCAAGTCAAACACAACTTACTGGGACACACCACACCCCAATTTTTGATATTATCCAGAGAGCAATGTGCTTAAATAGAAGTGTTTGGAACCAAAAAGACAATAGATATGTCAGTTAATCTATAGCTCTTTTCTATATTAAGTTAGTTTTAAATAGCATTAAAGGCTCAATTTAGCGGAGCACTTAGTAAGGCATCTAACTGCATATTTGAATTGAGGCCAGGATTGATAAACTTGGATACTGTGTGATAATACATTCTAATAGGAATGCTGAATCCACAATGGTTAATGTGTATGTCCCAAACATGGTTGTGCTTTGCTTCTGCTGATATTTGTTTTTTGTAATTTCCAAAGCCAATTTATTTGTTTGGGGTAAGAAGTAGTACATGCATTTCCAAAAAGAATGGGGTACAAATGATTTTTATTTATTTTTTTTTTTTAAGTAATGAATTTATAAGCAAAGGATATTCTCTAATTTACTTGAATATTGGAGATGTGTCTCAGAGCTCAAGCTTGTTTTGTTTCCTTTAGCACTTTTTTGTTCAATGGTTATTGTATCATTTGCTGTCTCCATACAAGATTGTTACAGAAGCCTGGAGAGGGTGTTCTGAGAGCTTAGAGACCTGTAAAGGAAAAAATTCCTTTGAGTAGACTAACATTAAAACAATACTCATTATTAATGTATGGGAAAGCATTGAAATTGTGTCTGAAGGGTCACTGTAACAAGGTCTTTACCTCATTACAAAAATAAGAAACTGCCGCTTTTAAAACAAAACACAACGATGTTAAGAGAAGACTTTCATGACTTCCAATGGATAGTAGATCTATGGACAGTTATCCTCTAGAAGGAGGGGATGAACTTTAAAATTCACTAAAGCAAAAACATGAATGAAGAAGAAAGGGAAACTTTAGTGCAAGGAATAAGGAGTGTAATGAACGACTGATATATAGAACAGGTACATAAAATATTAACAAAAATTTTTGAAGTCTTGCTAAAGTCATTTTAACTCAAGCTATCCTAAAGGGAAACAAAATAATGAGATTGCTTCACCTGGCTTTCCAGTAGAAAACTATTGACTTCCTTTTCTGTTTCCTTTAAATTCCTGTGAAAGTTTTTCAACTTATTTCATTGTGGCTTGGCTAGAGCACCTTGGCCAAATGTTATTTAAAAATCTTGTAAAATCTTTCATAAATATATAGGAAATTAAAAAAAAAAAATCCTTAGATTATGGACTGTTACAATTTCAAAAGTTAAAATTAATCTCAGTGGCTTTGTTCCTTCTACATCTCTATGTAAGTCCAAGGAAGACTCAACTGAATGCTATGCTTTCAACTGAATGCTGTGCTTTCTCTACATGAGCATGATGGCTTCTAGAAAAGAGTATCTTTAGGATGTAAGAAAACAACCAAAATGTATACATTCAAAACAGAACAGCATTTATAGTAAGGAAGAGTATATTTGATTATTTCAGCATAAAATATAAATGTACTTGTAATAGACCTATGAAATACTTTCAGAAAGTACTTGGTGGTGTAGAATGGAGTTTTGCACTGTATTCTTATAAAACTAAATAAAGCGAGTAATATTTGGTTTTCATAATACATTTGACCAACATATTAAAAAACATGGCTTGAATTAAAATTTAATAAATCTATTACCTTTGTATTTTGGGGAAAAAAAAAAATGAAGTTGTTTCCATTTTGCTTGTAGTTTATGATCCCCAGTTGAAGGATTCTATCTGGAAATCCTCCCATAAATTAAGCATAAATGTTGATAAAGTACAAAATAGTATTTTAGTGTACAGTGATAGGGCACTTTTCTACTCTGCTAGTTATAACAGCCTTAATTTTGAAGCTTTCTGGGGACAAAATTACCATTTCTTTGTTGTAGTTCTGGTGATCATTTAGTGATCATAGCTAAATCATAGGAAACAGTAATTTCAAATTTTAACCTTTTCTTTAAAATGAAAACCTAAGTAAGTTTTATGAAGATTACTTTTAAATACCTATCTCTGTTAGGCAAAATACAAAAATAACATAGTATAATTTTCTTTTGTCATTTCTTTTTGTAGAAGTTATTATAAAAGTAATTAAATCAGCTGAATTCTTTTCCTCTTCCGAATCTAGACTTATGTTTAATTTCTCTGCCTCTATAAAGACTTAAGTCTTTTTTTAAAACCAGCAGGCAACAATGACTTAAAGAATTTTCTCACCAAGGATATAATCCTATGTTCCTATATTGACCCATCTGGATAGGACATAGTCCTCTGGTGTTTAATCCCATCTGGCTGGTAGTTGTAGGAAAGTCACGTTAATGGATAGATGATGCATCAGTAAGATAGAATGTGCCTTAACCCAACAATATGTAAAACACTAAATATAGAATAGTAATCTGTAGGCTTTACTATCCTTCTGGAATAATCTTTCTATAAAATTATTTTTCACTACCATTTTCTTTTGTAGCATTTAGACTCAGAAAAACTTAGGTAGCTGATATTGACTTAGCGAGTAATCTTTTATTTTATTTTTGCCAATTCTAACATATATTTAAGGCCATATGAATGTTTAATATTTATCCAATTTCCTGTATATATGTTCTTATGTATATGCATGTATCTCATGATTTGATATGTACACACACACGCACAACTAATCCCCCATATAGAGAGATACACACATATATAGAAAACGTGTGTGTGTGTATATACTTATCTGACTTCCTCTGATTGTTTCCATCCATCGTTACTGAGACAAAATGTTTTTTCTTCAATAGCAATGCCTCTCTCTACTTGTCACGTGTATGTAATTCCTTTTGCAGAACTACCCCTACAGGGAACATACTGAGGGAATATTGCTGGGTATTCCGTATCAACAAATAGAGTGAAGATAAAATTTTGACACAGAAGCCAATGACAAAAGTCTTATTGACTCTAGTGGGATAAGAATGGGGGTGGGAGGGGAGGGATGAGCAATAATACACTAATATGTTAATTCAGAGTTGCCACCAATTATATCTTTTGCTGCTTCACCATGATATAGTGACTGTACACTACTGTTCAGCTTATAAAAATTAATTCAATTAGTAGCAAAGTATAGATAAATTTCAAAATATATTTGTGCTTTTGTTGTGAATATTTTGCAACAGGTTAAAATACTATTAGAAAGGTGTCCAACAGAAGTGACCGCTGTTAGTTTTAAATGCTTATGAGTTTGTTGTAATGTGCTTTTACTTTTTTGGGGAAAAAAAATCTCAGTTGTAGATTCTACACTAACGTAGTGATCAAGAAGGATATTCGTAGTCAGCTCAGAGCAGATAATCTTCATGGTATTACAGGAGAAAGAGTAGTGAAATAGTATGTGGAGTTTGGGGCTGCATGACTTGAACATACTGTGCTTCTGATGCACATTCTTCTGCAAAGAACTCCACAAACATGACTGTTGTGTGTGTAGAGTTTAGAAGAAGGTAGGTACAGAACTATGCTCAGCCCTATGTAGTCTCACAGTCATCAAATCCTTCAGTGTGCACGTGGTCTTCCATGGCCTGTGTGAGTGCTTAAATGTCAAAATTAAAGGATATGTTTAAAGTCTTGCAAAACCTATACTGTCTGTGATGCTGAAGTCCATCTGGTCAACTGTAGAAGGTAGAGCTGGTATTCCTGTGCATGACTTAAACTAAAAACAGGGTAGATTTGAAGTATGAACCCAGTGTTTTGTCGCAAGTTCAATGAATAATAGGGAGGTGTTGTAAAGCTGCATATTGTTTTTTATCTAAGAAGACAATGATGCGTTGCTCTGTGGAAAATGACAAAGGCAGAAGCTAGATGTTGATATTCTAGATGCTAGTGTTTGTGATATTAGAATGTAATATACAGTAGCATTACAATTTTAAATGCAATTTACTCAGAACATAGGTATTAATCTTGTTTTGAAAATGTACAGCTTAATATATGGTAGTTTAGATACGGTAATTTTGCTAAGAGTTGCCAAGAAGAAGTTGATAGTTTGGAACAAGGATTTCTGTGGTTGCTATGTGCAAAAGCCTAGAACAAGCCAGCGGGAAATAATACCAGGGTGGGAAAGTATTGCTATGGTTACAGAGTATTTTCTTTAAAGGAGAGGTGGATAGCTCAGTAAGAATCACTGAAACTTAGGTAATATTTTATTATACAGGAAGTAAAAAGACTGAAAGATAATAATTGTCTTGTGCACTTAATGGCATTTTGTTAGTTTCCAGCAAAGAGGGATTTAATTAATGTAGGAATAATTTGTGGAAGCTTTGTTACAAAAATATACTTAGCATATTTTTTTCTAAGTGGAATGCCAGCACAATATCTTGCATATTTTGGCTCCATCTCTTTGTTTTTAAAACAAAAACTTTTTCTTTTGGTGAAGTGGATTAAGAGTTCTTTTAAAAAGAATAAAAGTGCAATTATAACTGCAAAAATAACTGCATTTTTGCAAAAAAAAAAAAAAATGAATACAAAATACAATAAAACTGTAATATATAGTAACAATCTGCTTGAAGTGGTGCTATAAATCTGAACTGTAAAATTCATCTACCAAACATACTCTTTAAATTACAGACACCCTGTAGAACTTAATTACAAATACCTCTGTTGATTTGATCCTGAAAAGCAGGAAGCAGAAGACCATTAAATAGTTTAGAGTTCCTGTTTTGATTTTTGGGAAGACCTTCTCCTCTCCCTACCATGTTTATGAAGAGGTAATGCATGAAGCATCTGCTGACCTGCCACCTGTCCTCTAGGACCAAAAGGAAACTGTGACAAGTGGCTTGTTCTTTTCTCCTGGCTACTGCACTACATTTATCCATCACTCTCTTAATAGTGATACATCTGAGAGCTGACTTGTTTGACGGCATTTGTAAGCCCATCGCTGTAGTTTGCTTGAATCTAGCTGATGGAATCGCATGTTCAGGACAGAAATCCTTAGCTGCGCAATAGCACTAAAGCTCTACACCTGGCCCTGGATAATGTGCCAGTTTCATTCCTTGTCCATGCTGGAGGGCACAGAGCAGAACTGACTGTGCTGGGGATAAAGGATGGAAAGAGGCAGGGATAGACTATCTTTGCTCATGGGAGCCTGCTCTCCGTTAGAGTGAAACTCCATCACACCACACACGTTTTCCATGTCACAGCTCTATCTGCAGCGCATCTGTTGAAAGTAAGAAGAGGGAAGACTTAAATTGCCAGGTGAAAAATGTTCAGCTATTTCTGACTGTTTTCCATATTTTTAGTGCCATTTTGACTGTACGATGAGATAGGGATCTTGGAGGTGAGGGATTTCTCTCTTTGCTTTTGACAAGCATACCTAAACATGGAAATGACCTGCTGAACCTAGTAGTACTGGCTATTGCAACTAGATCAAAGAACCTCATTTAAGGTAGTTTTACAGGAGTCTTGGAGAAAGACGTAAGATGGAGGAGATGCAACTATTACGACTGAGATCAACTGAGATGAGCGTCACTCAGCAGGTAAATAGGAAATATAAGCAAGAAGTCTTAAGAAGGGAATGAGAACTCAAATTTAGAAACCTGTGGGACCAGAAACTGGAG
This sequence comes from Oxyura jamaicensis, assembly GCF_011077185.1. NCBI lineage: Eukaryota > Metazoa > Chordata > Aves > Anseriformes > Anatidae > Oxyura > Oxyura jamaicensis. Next base: position 114,133,805 of record NC_048893.1, read on the forward strand.
TGGAATGAGGAGCTGGAGACAGTGGGAGAGCATGACCATGGTGAGGGCCAGTGCTTAGTATCTTAAGAGTGAAACAAGAAAAACTATCGTTTGCAAAAATGAAGGGTGTAAAAGCAGAAACATCAAGGTTGAGGAAATAAGTCAAAAGTTGTGTGCCATTCAAGTACACTTGTATTCTGTGAAGAGCCAAAGATTTCTGAACATGGCCTACAATCTCTTCTTATTTGCCAGGTGGTATTTGTAGCTGACCCTCTGTTAAAATGATAGCTTACATGGAAAAGAGCATCTTAATGCTGTGGTTTGTCCCTCCATTAGTACAAATGATAGAGGTCTGTAATATGGATCCAAGAGTTCTGCACTGTGGTCACGCCACTCTCCAGTGAAAGTATTCTACACATTTCCCAAAGGCTTTAAAAATATACTGAATAAAAATACATTGAATAATAAGGTAGTAAATCAAGTGCTGAAAAATTATCCGAAGTCGGAATTAATTTTGGCAATGCTATCTTAGTTCATTGAAATTCTGATTATATAGCCATGGTAGAGAATCTAATTACACATTCACATTATATTTATTCCACAAGACTTCCTCCTCCACTCACTACATCAGGTGGATTTGCATGGGGATGAATCAAATTTGACAGCTACAGACCCTGAAAGCTGTGTGGTGAATGTGGAAAGTTTGCAGGGAAAAGATGGCTTAAGAGAACGGCAACTGAATGCTGCCCAGGAGAACTGGACACTATTCCTGCTTCTGACACAGAGGTCTGAGAGACATCCACTGTCAAGTCCCTTACCACTCCTGAAAAGCTGGATTCTCTAACACATTTATGAACTGTTTTCTGTGTCTGTGCTTGAATATTGGCAGTGCTGGGCAGTCTTTTCACAGTGAAGTCAGTGGTAGCTGCACTTTGAAGATCTCTGATTCCTGGCTGGAGACAGCTTACTCAGAGATGATTGCCTCTGAGCTGAGAGTCTTTGAAGGGTGTTGCTGTAATGATGGCTGAAGAGTTTTTGAAACAAGCCTATGAAGAAGTTTGCCTCTCCACGCTGGAGTGGAATAGGATACAGCAGTCTATGGCCATGTGGTGAATAGCAGAGTAAACCAAACTATCATTTTGCTTATTGAACAAACAGCTAATGATGTGGACTGAATGGGATGGACCTGTATGAGGAAAAAAAAAAAAAAAAAAAAAAAAGTTTTGAACAATGACTGAGGGAAAAAAAACACAAAACAAAACAAACTAGGTTTTGAACAATGACTGAAGACTGTATCATGCTGTGTGCAAACATAAAGGAGGATGAACTTCAAGTTGCACAAGTGTCCTTTAGCCCAGTCCCAATACCTTTTGCTTTTTGAGTGCTCAGTTTCACACTGTTTAAGGTAGCTTTCTGTGCATTGTACATATTTAGATGTATTGTTATTTCACAGGCCTGCATGTATTTTTACCTTGTAAATGATTCCATAAAAACACTAAGTAACTGGAAATACTAATCCATGGATAAAGTTTAACTGACATAACTTGTTCTAAAGTGTTCTAAAAAGCTGGTCACCTGGCAAATCTGTGTGTACCTCCATCTTAGTAACAACTTGAAAGACAGATTTAGAAAGTAATTGAAATAATCTCTGTAAATTTCATGGTCTTCAGTCCTATTGTTATGTGCAATGGACATTATATTTAAAGACTAGCATAACCAAATTTTACATGCCATAGGACTGAAAGCTCCTCTGCTTTCTCCTTGTCTTGTTCTTGTTCTACACCCTTGCTTAAAAGCTGGATTTCATTCAGTTTGCCAGGGTTCCTCCCTTTCTTTTGTTTTCCTCTGATTCTCAAATTAAACAGGACTTGATTTAACTAGTGACATGCTATTGAAAAAGTTCGGCTTCTAGCCATGAAAACCGTGAACAAGCTATTTGAATTTTAATTAATGCCTCACATTTGTAGAGGGTAAGTTTTTGAAATAAGCTGTTGAAAGTTTTCAGAGGCAAAATTAATGGCAGTTTCTTGATGACCAGGGAACTTGAACTGTTAATTTCTGTTTTTTTGTTTGTTTGTTTGTTTGTTTGTTTGTTTTTAAAAAAAGACAAAAAACATTTTTTATATTACGTAACATGCTTTACTTTTTTTTTTTTTTTTTTTTTTTTATACAGCACCAATAAAAGCAAGTGTAGTTCTTGTGCAGAATAGCCATAACCTTGGTCTATCAAGTCCAGAGAACGGGATGCTTGATTTCTGGCCATCAGTCACTGTCTGTGCTCTTAAGTTTTTGATGTAGAATATAATCATGGTGAGCTAACACAAAACAAGTGCAATAGTTAGGGAGCTTCTGAAATCCACCTTCTTTACATAATGGGAATCATTGCAAGACTTTTAATTTTAATCGTTGTTTGAGATTCCAAAATATTAGTATGGCGAAAAATAACAAGCAGATGTTCCTACAGACATAAAACAGGATTTTAAAGTTTGGAGGACACTGGAAAAGACAGGAGGAAACTGCAGGCCCTGGCAATGTAATTATTTTTGTTGGACAGATTCTATGAAATCGCATTGGTGTTATGAGATGCGGGTGTGGGACCCTGTTTTGTCTGATTTGCTTGTGATGCCAGTATCTGAAGGGTTCTGAGTAAACTTTGTGCTACAGGAAAAGACTCTAGGTCTCCTCGTTTACTTCCCTGATTAAGTAGTAGAAAGATGGCCTATGTCGGCCCCTTTACCTTGTTGAGCTATAGTTTCTACTTTATTGCTCAAGATAATTGCTCTTGCTTTGTTATAGGACACGTATATGCTTGGGTGAATAAAGAGAATTTGTTGTCCTTTTTGAAGGAAAGGATTGCTGCAGTAAGGAGAAAAGGAGGAAATTGTTTGGAAATTGGAGCATGGCATTTGAGTGTGCTAAGCTCTTCTTCCCTGTCATGCTTGGCTTCTGTCTTCTTTGAACTATTTTGTTCTTGTTTCAAAACACAAAGGGACTGAGTGTTGCTTTATACACATTTATCACCCAATTTATTTAACTATGGGCATGGACAAGAGTCACTTGTCATTTGGGGTGCTTAGGATGGGATTGAGTTGCCTAAATGTCACTGTTTAGTGCTCTTTGAGGTGCTGCAGCACCCGCATTGGGAAGGCAGGTCTGGTGCAGAGCTTGAGCCCTCTGGAATTTGGAGGACTGCCTGCAGGAGGCCAGGTGAGACATTTCAAACAGCATCACAGAGGTCTATTGGAGGAACTGAATTGCATCCAAAATGTCTGAAGAAAATTTATTGTTACAATTTTTCTGTCACTGGAGTTGTTTGTTTTGTAACTAGCTAGCAGTAGATTTGGCAGTAGATTGTCTGATAATGAGACCCAAAAGAAAGTACTTTGTACTTCCTTTAGCTTCCTATAACAGTTTGACACTTCAGAAACTGCAATATGATGCTATAAGTTCATCAAACTCTGCAAGTGGTGTTGCTGCTTCTCTTCTGTTTAAAAGGACTACAACACCATCCTACAAACACATACCTGAACAAACTATTTCTTTTAAGTATGTAAGTTTTATGTATTTTTTTCTAAGTTCTCTATTCCATGTGCACTCTAACAAAACACTGAAAAAACTGCAGAAGGTAGACAATGCCAAGATAATAAAAAAGAACTGTCATTAAAATCTTACCTTTTCTACTACAGGAAATAGCTCTGGTATTTGAGAGACAGAAGGGAAGAGTACTGAACCTAGGATTTCCTATCAAGGAGGAAAAGTAAACCTTAATATATGAAGTCCAGCCTGCTAGTTAAAAGTAAGAAATAGTGATGTTAATGAAAGCAGTGTGCACATTAGTCAAAGTATGCAATTTTTTATGACTTCTTGGAAGACCTATGTATCTGAAAGACCTACATGAAGAAGTGCAAAGTCCAGCACCTGGGGAGGAAGAGCCCCAGCTACCAGTACACATTAGATCGAAAGCAGCTTTTGCAGAAAAGGAGCTAGGGATCCTGGTGGACACCAAGTTGAACACAAGCCAGCAATGTGCTCTTGCTGAAAAGAAAGCCAATGGTATCCTGCACTGCATTAGGAGGAGCATTGCCAGCAGGTAGAGGGACATGAACCTTCCTCTCAACTCAGCATTGGTGAGGCCATACCTGGAGTGCTGGGTCCAGTTCTGGGCTCCCCAGTACAAGACAGGCATGGTTATACTGCAGAGAGTCCAGCAAAGAAAGGTCCACAAAGATGAATAAGGAAGTGACTCACCTACTGGCCACAAGTTGAGCCTGGGGGGATTTGGATTAGATATCAGGAAATAATATTTCTCTCAAAGAGTGGTGAATCACTGGAACGGCGTGCCCAGGGAGGTGGTAGAGTCACCAACTCTCACAGTGTTCAAGAAGCTCCTGGACAAGGTGCTACAAGATATGATTTAGTAGCTTAGTGGGTAGTATTGGTGATAGGAGAACAGTTGGACTAGATGATCTTGTAAGTCCTTTCCAACCATGTGTTTCCATTATTCTATGACTCCCATAGGTTCTGAGAGAGCTGAGATTGTTTAGCCTGGAGAAGAGAATGCTCAGGGGGATCTTACTAATGTCTATAAACACCTGAATGGAGGGTGCAAGGAAGACAGAGCCAGACTCTTTTTGGTGGTACCCAGTGCCAGGACAGGAGGCAGTGAGCACAATCCAGAACACAGGAGGCTCTTTCTGAACATCAGAAAGTACTTCTTTACTGTGAAGGTGACCAAGCCCTGCAGAGGTTGCCCTGTGAGGCTGTGGAGTCTTCCTCCTTGGTTGGAGATATTCAAAAGTCACTGGGACATGAACCAAAAGTCACATGGGCATGGACATATGCCTCTAAGTGGTCCTGCTTGAGCAGGGGCCAGTTGATCTCCAGAGGATTCTTCCAACATCAACCATTCTGTGATTCTGCAGTCTTGTAGTTGTGGTGAGACACCTCCTCTACCATATTTCTTACTATAAAGGTGGTGGAAACTACCATCCTACTGTCCTTCACTACTGTTGCACCTGTCTATTTAGCCCTTGAAATTTCTTTTAAAAATTGTTAATAAAAGTTTTCTTTTTTCTTTTATAATTGTTGTACTGTCTTAGATAATTGTTGTACTGCCCTTCTGTAGTATTGAAAAGCCTCTGTATAGTTCCTGTATCTGTGCTGCATTGCACAGTCTAAATGATTCTCATGCTTGCTGATAGAAATAAATAACTAGTATTCCAGAACAGTAGGATGTAAGTCTACCCAAGTTATAGACTCTTAGAAAGCAATTATGATTTGATGTAGATCAAATATAAAAACTCTCTGAACGTATCTAAGCTCCTAGATATAAATTTGTACATGCTGTCTGACCTGACTTTCAGGCATACTGTGATCTGATGGATTATTCTAGGATGTTCTTTTCCCTCTGATTTCTTTAACTTTTTCTTTCACACTTGAATATACACACCAAAGTAATGATAAGTTAATGTTTATATATAATCATATTTATTCTTGTTTAAAGCCATAAAGTGGTTTTGAGGCAGTCATGCACTGACCAATGTACTAGTTTGATCACTATTATTTTACCACTTCAATACAGTACTACTTCTCTCTCTTCCCATCCAGCTTTCCTTGCTTGTCTACACACCAAAATGCTGATTCCTTGTGCTAGGAAATTTTGCCCTGCTCATGGACATAAGACTTTTTGCTTCCTTTATTTTTTTTTACCTACCTCCAGATAGGAATAGTGATAATCTTTCTTCTGACACTGTGGGTTGTTTTTTTGTTTGTTTGTTTGTTTTTCCTAAAACTAGTTAAATGATACTGTTTGTTGTCCAGAACACCTGTGTTTAGGTAGTGACTCTGTAGACTGGATTCCCAGAGGAAGGTTGCTGGTTTGGTGGACACACTCATGATACTTTACATCAACAGAGATTTTCTCCTCTATGTTGATTCAAGATAGCTATTTTGAAGAAGATAAACTTTAAAATGTTCATAACATTTCTTATTTTTATTGATTTTATTTTGACACTACATAAAAAAGTAAACTTTCATGCCATCTCTACAAGAGTTTTCAAAATCATTTGGTGCTTTTTCCTCCCCTTTCTTCCTGCCACAAGTGGTCAAACCATTAATAGTTATTTGCGCTGAAATGGTTTATTAGTTACAGTAAACCTGCACACTGTAAGTTGGGCTATATTAATTACAACTTAATAGCTAATCGTGTTTTTTTGTTTGTTTTGTTTTGTTTTACATTTGTTTTGTAGTCCAGTTCTCTTCACAGTTCCTTGGGGACTGCAAACTAAAAATATGTCTAACTGTACAGATTGTTCTAGTTGCTGAAGACCATTTCCTTATTCCTGTAAGGACTTGCTGTGGGAGCAGCTCTGAGTTGAACAAAGGGCAAATTTTGGGCAAAACAGAAGTCTTCAAGCTAATACTAGATCAGGAGAGCATCTTTCTCAAGCAGATGCTGTTGGAATAAAAAAATGCCCTTTTGAGAATTAGAAGTTTGAAAGCCACAATCTGAAAAGTAGCTACCAAGACTCTGCAAGAAAGCTGACTAATTCAAAAATAAAAATCTCAGGAGCATCAGTAAGCTGACTAGTGACAGCGTCTGGTCTTTCAAAATTGCACCTAATGTCATCATTCCACTTGTGTTCTAACTTGGGGGCATATTTTTTGTATACCAGTATTAATAGGCTTGCTGTCACATAATCAATAAACTTGTTGCAGTGAGAGCCTTGGAATTTGAGTTCATCCCAATAGTGTAAAACACCTAGAAGGAGACTGGGACCCACGTATGTAAGGATACTCAGAATGGATTTTGCTTAACATCATAAAACATCGTCACTTGGGCAAAATGACTTAAAGAACTGAATTTCTTGTTTTAAGAATGTTTTTTATTTACAGAAATTGAATTTCTTTGTTTTAATAATTAAATGTTCAAGTGAAATCTGAGAATTTTATTGATGCTAGTGTACTTGTTTTTAAAACATCTTGAAAAGTATCAAAATGTATTTTATAAATAAATCTCCTTCCAGTCATAGTATGTGCTTTTCCTGCAGCATATGAAACATGAACAGATGTACTTTGCTATTCTAATCCTTTAAAAATCCTTTTAAAATGTTATTCAGAGCCTAAGTTTGTAAATTATTCTGACATAAAGTGGGTTAGTGCATTGCATTGTTTTCCCTATCCCTGCAGAAAATACCTGTGCACCACAAATATTTTTTCTGGTTTATCTTTTTTTTTTTTTTTTTTTAATTTATTTTTTTAATATTAGGGGGGGGGAGAAGGGAAGCTAGAACTGGTTTCTACTTGCAGAACTATTGAACATTATGATACTTTTTAGTATAATACTGTAAAGCAAGGAAGTTGTTCTTTTTGTTTGATACACGACTGTTAACCAGGAGTTGTACCTCTGTTCTTTCTTGGCTGTCTCCAAGCCTTCCTATGTGACTTGGAGAAAATCATTTAGTCTTCTTGAAATTTTAAGTTCTGCAACTATAAGGAGGAGGAAAGTAAATTTTGCAAGAGCTCACTAATGAGGCCTTTTAGTTCACGAGTGTTGTCATGAAGCTTTGGGATCCTGAAAAGGAAGGTCCCAAATAAAGGCAAAGGACATAACTGTTGTGTTCTTCCTTTTCAAGATTTGAAAGCACAGTTTAGAGAAGCCTCTTGAAATTCTGTTTCATTCACCCTTTAATAGATGCATCATCAAATATAAACACTTTTTTTTTTTTTTTTTTTTTTTTTTTTTTCCCCTGGCTCCCTTTCAGCTTCATTTCTTACTCCTGAGGAAAATCTCTAAAGCTGGTCCATGGGTTTCTGCTAATTACTACTGTATGCCATTTTAGAAAAATGAAGAATAGTTAAGTAGTTGGAGGAGCTGTGTAGTAAAAGGGGTAGCTTTTGGACAATTCATGAAATAGTCGGTGCCTTTTAATGGTAGGGTAGTCCCTCTGCTCATGAATTATTCATTTTAATGCTTTTGTTATAATGGCGACAGTGTTCAGTCTCTGAGGCTGTTCTGGATAGCCTTCCTCTGCTGAAATACTGCACAGCAGCGGCTACCGTTTGTTTTTTAAACTAATACATCTAAGTCAGTAACATATTGAGTAAATGTATTTTCATGATCAAGAAAATGAGAAAAGGGAAAGAAAAATATAACTAAGAGGGTCTGTTTTGCTCAAGGGTTTGGTTAGTTTACTTTTCTGGGAGCTATTTAGGGAAATCATTTAGAATAAATATTTTTACTGATTATTGTATTTATTATTAAATGCAAAGTAAATCTATAGCAATAACATATATTAGCGTCTTTGCTCTGTATAGCACTGTGCAATAAAAGGCAGTTTAAAAACAATCATTGTTCATAAACACATGAAGTTTTTCTTAAAACTAATGCTTAAAGATCTCTTTGAAACTTTTTTTTTTTTAAGATGAAACATAACATAACCACATAACCCACACAGAAAATGTATATGAGTCATGTGCATGCAGAAATAAAAGTTTCTTTGTGGTATCTGGTATCAGTCTTTCATTAAAGCATGGACTTTCCTAAACAGAAATTCCAGTGCAAATGGTTCAGGGTTCTCAGCTCCCCCCTTCCCCCCACCTCCCTACCCTTTTCTGGTGCTGACTTCAGCCGGTGCGCCTAGCAGGGCGCATTAGGGACCGTCCCTGTGCAGAGCGGGGAATTTGGGGCTGGGTGGACTATGTGGTACTGGTTTCAATGGACAGAAGCGAGTGCACAAGCACAGCATGCTCTCTGTATAATGCAGTGTAAAACGTGGTGTTTTCTCCTAAGCCATGTACGCACTCCTAAAATGCCTTCAAGCAACAGATAAGTGTGTGTGTGTGTGTGTGTGTGTGTGGAGGGGAGGACGGAAGCAGCGAGCAGATAGATGAACGATTAGGTCATTTGGATTTGGAATGAGGGTTTTTTACACTGAGCTCTCTCCTCGTTCCTGGCTGATCAGATTCTCTACACACACGAGGAGCTGAAACTGCGTCAGTAGAGAAAAGAAAACTCCATAGATGGATATAGTGGCAGAACTATAGGGAGTATCGAAGAGGAGAAAAGTTTGAATTGAAAGTATATGTGGTTTAGGGGAATCTGAGTCACGCAGTATTACTTTCGCTTTTTCTAGGCTTCTATTTCCTACGAATAAACCATCAGGGAGATAGAAGTTCTGATTTAGATAATGTCTTGCAGTCTTTGGAATAACGCATTCTGCGGGAGGGGGAGTCCTTGCTGTAAAGGTCACGCTCCACGAGCAGAGAGCCTTCCCCGCTGCCCGCACTCATAGCATTTCTTCTGCGAATGTCAACTGGGGGGCTGTCCCTGAGAATTTTTCCTAGCTTTAGGTGGGTACACCATGTAAAATGGAAGCAACGATAGGAACCCCTCCTTTCCTTTTTCCTGTAGCTCTGCTCAGACCATTCTCTGTTAGCATGGTAGTGGTACAAAGTGTGTGGTCTTTCAGCTCTGACTAATGCATTTTGTGCTGTGTGACTGAAAATGCCTCATAGCCTGCCAGGGCTGACTGAGGGCTGTGGAATGTGGTGCCTTTTCTCTGTTTCTCTGATTTTTTTTTTTCTTTCTTTCTTTTTTCTTTTTTCCTTTTTTTTTTTTTTTTGGGAGAAGTGTGTAGGCAGTCTGTTGAGAAACCTCAAGATGCAGGGGAAATGCTTGCATGTTGTGGAATGTGGCTTCCCCTGGGAGACCCCCGCCAGGCAGGCAGTGAATGAGCAGGGCTGGAGAATGAGAAAGGGAGGAGGTCGGAGGCAGAGAGAGATAGGAAAGAGTGAGAGAGGAGGAAGGAAGGAGGTGGAAACGGAGGGGCCCGTTTCCCTTTTTCTGAAGCAATGACAGCTGGTTCTGTCCTGACTCACATGACAAAGTGCTGTGGAGAGCAGTGCTTGAGCTTGAAGCCAGCCAGCAGGGATGGTCAGCTGATTTTATTTTCTTTTTTTCCAGACTTTGGTCAGCTGATCTGTGGTGACTGGTCAGCCCACCAAGACGGTACCTCAGCATGCAGGTAAGAGAGAAGCTGCACACTCTTATGTGGAACTGGGGGCAGGGGGTGCAAATGGCCCTAACATTGCTTGAATAGTTTAGAAAAAAATGCTTCTGGTTTGCTTTGGTGTGTAACACTATGATTGTCTCTTTCAATGCTACTACTTGTGCTATTCAGTCTTGTTCTCTCTCTCTTTTTTTTTTCTTCAATCTGTCTTTAATTACAATTGGTACAAAAGCTTTGTTGGAAAAAAGACCTATTGTGTGTTGCTAAATATAGACCTGGGGATTGCATGAATGTTGCTTTCTTCCTTTTTGAATAAAATAACTTTCCGTAATTTAAGTGTGTCAAACTCATATTTAGAGGGGAATTCCCAAATACTTAAACTATGAGTCATAAAAAGTTAAAGTACCAGTACAACAGCTTAGGATAAAACTCTGTTCAGTCATGGGTTGCTGCTTTCATATGTGTTGGTAGTCTTAAGAAAACAGAGGTGTGCAAAAGCTGGAGCATTTTTAACTCTGCTGATTAGAACCCAAAACATGTATAGCGTGGGCTAAACAGATGATTTGAGAGGAAGATTGTTAGAATGCTCTCAGTTTCATGCATGTTTTCTTTCATTGTTTGTATCTAAAAACCTGGTGATAGTCTTATGTCCTGAGGGTGCTTCAGAGGACTCTGACTCCCTAATTACTTTATAGGATGGAAAAGAAAAAGAGAAGGTGAACCGATAATAACTACACTTACTGCAAATGAGTGAAAAAATTACAAAATAAAAATACCTAGTGGGTGTTACAGATCAAAGTGTTTTTCAGCTGGTTGTATGCCTGACTATCATGACACTCTCCTTCTCTTTAAACATCACTATATAATGCATCTTCCTTACCATTACTTCTCTTTATTGAAAGATCTCAGATACTCTCTGAAAGCTGGAATGTCTTGTGCCAAAAGATGCATTCATGAGTTTTTAAGATGAAAAAGATGGCCAAATGTTCCTAGCTCTGACGTGTGGCTTGGAAAAACTTCGTGTTCTGAGGCTGATGATTTTATTTTGACAACTTCTTGCAGAAATGTTCATATTTTGCTAGTAACCTTATTCTTGTCTACTATTTTGCAGTATTTAAATAAAAAATATTTGAAACTTGCTTTTTCCTATCAGCTTATGCAGTGTCTCATAAGATGCAGGTGCTGTACCCAGTAGGGATGAAGGTGGATGACTTTCCAATTTCTTTTCATTTCATTCTCTTTTCTCATCAATAAAAACATCTCTGTTTGTATTGCCTTATAACAACAGCCAATGCTCAGATGAACTGAGCTTTTATCTAGGGGAAGGAGAACCTAGAACAGGGTAGTAGGATAGATAGGTGGAAGACACTTTCTCTTGACCCCAGTGGACCTTTATCATCTGCAGGCCTGACGAAACACCCAGCTCCAAGTGACCAAATGAAAGGATAATTGCAAGAAGCATAGGAAGCATCAAACAGGTCGATAATGGTAATAGTGTATTTACAGAAATGGATACGGTTGTGAACTTGGCTTTTGTACTAGATCATGGTGCAGGGAGCATTCTTGGGTTTCAGGTTGTCTCTGGCAAGTTGAACAGCAACAGGTAACACAGGCGGGGAAGGGGATGGTCCTGTGCCTGAGGAGCTATGGTTTCATATAGGGAAGGTCCTTGTGGCAGTCATAAGTTAAATAGTTATCTACTAAAGGATTTGGGGACTTATTTTTCCTTCTTTATGGGATGGGAGGAATAGAGGTTTCATGGGGTGAAAAAAAAAAAAAAAGAGTGAAACTAAACAGTGTCAGGCAATAATGACTAGTTAGCATAGACTGTTCTGAAGAATCTGATCTACTTGCTATGAGGCTGACAAAGAAGTACTAATCTGTCTTCAGTGTACTCTTCTGTGATCTGGGAGTTTCGTAGGCTTGTCATAATGGAGAAAAGAGTTATCAAGTCTGAAAATACCCCAAGATCATTTAAGCTGTTCCACATGGTCTTCATCTTAAGTAAAGTGATCTTTTATGAATGGATGCAAATTTTCTTATGTTTCATGGTGTTGTCCTTTGGGGAATTCCTGGCAGGTGGGCTTGTCCAGGGCTGTGTGCTTCAGAGGTACCATTGGTGCATGCACATAAACAAGGCAGTTCATATCTTACATGTGTGCACTGCTGTAACAACAGGAGAGAGGAGCAGATGTGTAGAGCTGAAACAGGTAATTATAAAACTATTTCAGAGAGAACTGATTTCTTTTCCTTACTTTTTTTCATCTACTTAAAACTGGATAGTCACTATATACTGTTTTTTCTTTTTCTTTCATTTTTTTCTTTCTTTCTTTCAATCTATGGGTTTATCAATTGTCTGTGAGCACTAGCATGTTTTACTTTTGGCAAAGTTGCTTGTCTAGTTCAAATATGTCTCAGAGATAGGAAATATTTTAATTTCAGGCATACTTCTGCCTTTTTATTTCTGCTTTTAATATATTTGCATCTGAAGAGAGGGGTTTGTTTGAAATATTTCAGGTGCAGTTCTTCAAATTTCCATTTATTGATGTTAGAATATCTCTTTCAAATAACTTCTGACTTGTGAGCAGTTTAGGTCATGTTTATTTAACCCTAGGTTTGCCTAATGATCATTACTGCCTTGAAGCTAAGTAGGAAAAAATAAATAGCTTGCCTGCAAGTAAGGAACTGATTCTGTGTATATGGCACTATAAAGAATAGAAGTATTTAATTTTCCCTTCGAGTAGCGGAAGAAAAATCAAGAGTTTAATAGCTCTACTGAGTAAACGTACAAGAAAATGACCTCGTAACACCTTTAAATAAAGAGATGTTCACTTTCAGAAATAAACCAGTTTAAGAATCTCAAGAAAAATCTTGGGGGAACGAATAGATAATTACATTATTTTAATGAGATATTTAATATGTTTTTTTTTTTTTTTTTTTTTTTTTTTAACTGTATCATGTCTCAGTTTGTTTTTATTAATATTGGAGAATGAAGACAGCAGTTTGGGGAGGTTTTATCACTAGGTAAAGGGAAGATCTTACTTTAGTAGGACCTCTATACATGTTTTTCAGGGCTTGATTTAACACCAAAACAGTCGTTATTTCAGTGTGGTATCCCATTTTGTTTCAGTGGGACAGTGTTGTAGTTGTTTAAAAAACAGACCCTTCTTTCTCCTCTTCCCTAGCTATTAGGCCTACCAGCACAAACATCACAAATCTGGTATAGGATTTTCCAGTTCTGAGGAACTGAGGGGCTTAGACCTGTTTGCCAAGAGGTCACACATCTCTTCAGACTTCGGTTGCGTATTAAAACTCAACCCCGTGAAAATCCACTATCATTCGGCAAAACCCTGCTTCCATCTTTCAGTTCCCCTTTAGACGTATCGTTTCGCAGCTTATCATCTTGCTTTAACCTCCAAGCACTCGCGGGACTCGCTCTTCAGGTCCTCGTTGTTGGTTATTGCTGGAAACGCCTGGCTTTGCCTGAGGAGACGCCGGAGCCCCGGCCGGGCGCTCTCCCTCCCGAGCGTCTCGCAGCCTTTGCCGGCAAAAGCGCGGCTCCCCCTGCCGGGAGCTCCCGGCACTGCGGCGCCCGGCGGCCTCGGCCGGGCCGCCCGGAGAGCCGAGCGCCCCGTTCTGGACGTCGCGCCGCTTCTTCCACGAGGGGCCGGGCGGCTACAGGCAGCTCGGGCAACAGGACCGTTTCTGAGGTTTCTGTCTTTCCCCCGGTATGTCACGCCTGTTTTCTGTAGGAGCGCGGTTTGTATAATATAATACACAGCAAGTGGAAGAGTCGTGTGCAGAGAAAATGCTAAACAGAATCCACCTCCTTGAAAAAGGGTTATCTATTCTAAAACAAAGCAAAGAGGCTCTTGAGAAGTCTATATTTACTGAAATGCGACATTCCTATTAGCAAAGCAAATTTAGTCTCGATTTAAAAGTATACCATCAGAATTGTGTGTTGTAAACTTGCCAGAACATACTGGACTATAACAAAATGTTATAAATAGCTAAAGCTTCACAAATGAAGTGTTTCACATTAGTATTTAACATCAATATATGTGAGCTATTTCCCAAATCAATTTTGCCTTACCTTTTAGCAGCTGAGAAGAAAAAAGCAATTCACTTATGGCTATATGCATTGATAAAAATAATAAGCTCCTGAAATAGTCATGAGCTCTGACATTTAATCGCTATTTACGAAGAATGATTATTCAGAAGCTAAAGTCTTGCCACAACATGCTTATATTTCAATTGAAAGCTGTCATTGCAGTATGTGCTCTAAACCTCAGTTACAGGGACTGAATATCCTGTAAGTTCATCTTGGGAAAGGAATAAACAAGAAGCTATATCTGATGTTAAAATGCCTCTGTACTTTTTGGAGCATCCTAAGAAGAAAGTGGATACTCTATAAAAAGCAAGAGCTAGATGTATGGAACTGCTTGCATGGGACTTGTCCCTGGCAGCTTCCCATCATTTCCACCTGCCACCACATGGACCACTTAGACCGGTGACAGCAGATTGTGCTGTTTGGATACTAATGAGAGGAGTTGTTCTGAGCTTAAACACAGAAGGTGCTATAAAAAATCATAAATATCCTGTATTATACAATGACTATAGACAATGAAGTATGAAAAGACTTAGTAAGCAATATTAATGGTGTGCAAAATCAGGGCTCTATACTTGTTAATGGAAAGCAAAAACAGAGAAATTAAGAAAAAAATGCTGTCATTTAAATGAGGCAAACTGGATCTTGATATGGTTTTGTCCTGCTCAGATCATAGATGGCCTTATGGTGAATCACCTTTTCTGAGGAATTTGTGTGTGTGTGTTTCTTTTAATAATGTTACGATTTGTCACCTACTTATAACTGGAGAATGTGGGTAAGCCCCAAAATGGTGACCTGCCATTGAGGTTGGTGACAAGAGTAATCAGAAAGTCCACACTTGGGGTGCTTTCCCAAATGCCGTGTTCCAAACTCTTTATCATTACTGCGTATTCTGAGCTCATATTTAGTTTCTTATTCAATTAAAATTCATACCAACAGAAGCAACATATTATGACAAGTTAATATAGTTTGTACTGTGTGGTGCCACTGCTCAAGATGTTGTTTTCCTAAGGATTTATTTTCCTTAAAAAAAATAAAGGCCTGTTTTTATTGCAGATCTTCTGTTCTGTCATAGTAATCATATCTCAAGAGCCACTTTTCCAAATGTTTTCTCCTTATTTATGTAATTATTAAGTATCTGAGCGTGCACTGAGTGATAGAAAAGTTTTAATCTTCTTAACATCTACATTTTGTCTGTGATACACATTCACTGTTCTTTTCCAGAAATGACTGCCCACAGCTTAAGAGCTAGGAGCTGGGTAGGAACTGTTGATCTCCCAAATAACCTATATGATGGTGTTCTGTCTCAATCTACAGGAAGTTTGCTCATGGTGAGAGGCAAGATCTGAAGTGTTGCAATAAATCTTGCAAATAGGCAATTATGGTTTTAATTGTATTTTAATCCAGACGTGCTCAAACTGTACAGTTGAGTCTGAGTGATGGCTACGTGAGAGTTCTCGTTGGCTACTTTATACAGAAACTATAGGACTGTGTATTTTTCCAAAGAATGTTGAAAGAATTCATTTCATTAAATTTAAAGGTTCTATATGATGGATTCTTCACTGAGTGCTGTTGTAAGAATTCTTTAATATGTTATGAAGCAGCAGGCTTCCCCATAACTCAACCTGTTTGCCTTCTCACTAAAATCCTCTTCATTTGAGCAAAGTGGAGCCATACAGCTAAAGCTTTTCACCAAACTTTTTGCACAGTGGCCATGCAAGCTGTTGTCTTAGACATGTTTCATGCTGAAGCCGACTATTTGCCTTAATGCCCGGGCAGCACAGCCCGAGTTTCCATCGCCTAATGCAGCGGGTTTTTCAAGCAGGGCGGATTTCAGGATGCTGGGTGTGTGGAGTGCGTGGGCAGCGGCTCTTAAACGGCAGTGGGTGGAGATTACAGCATTTCATCTGCTTTTCCTCCGACACCTTTTAAAGATACAGCCCACGATGTTGTCTGGGCTTTTGTGCCAATTGCTGCTAGAGTAATCTTGCATTCAATCTGAAAATTTACAGCTCGCCTCGGTGTAAAAATAGGAGTAAGTTCTGAGCAAAATCTAAGGTTCTCCGCATTAAGCCCAGCTCCCATGCAGGGCTGAAGAATTTATTTGGTCAAATGTGTCTGATTTCACATTTTCTATGTACAAATTTCTATAAAAGTACTTTCTGGAAGCAGAGCCTTGTAAGTAGCATCTCGGGGTAAGAATTGTTCTTTTTAGTCTCGGCCAAGGTGAAGAGAGATGTCTTTCTTCCCCTATTGATTTTTCTTAGCTCTCATTCTGTCTTGCCACAGCTATGAATGTATTCTGTGTTCAGTATTTTTGCAAGCATTTGGCTCAAAAGTGGTGAACAGCTTGTTGTTACTGGTGCCTGCTTCCCCCTGAAGCACATAGCATTTTTTTAATTTAAAGGAATAACAAGAATTTGCCTCTAACCAGTAAAAAACATTTGCCTATTTAAACTTGTCCTTTCATTCTAAAAGTACAAAATAATTATTAATTGACTGCTATTCATTCTTTTTGTTCTGTAAAAATGTCAGAAGCTGCTACAGATAAAATGCTTGTCAATTTATTCACTGTTGAAACTGCCTGAGTTTGAGGAAATACAGGCATACAGTGGGTTGTGGTATTCAGGTTATTTTGTTTTTCCTTTTTCTTCGGGTTAGGCTTCAAGTAATGATGTCCAGTTAGTCAACTACTGGGTGGACAGGCTGAACGGATTCCAACTTTATAAATGTTAGAGCACGTTATGACCAGTCTTGAGCAATAATAGATGACAGTATAACATTCAATCAGAGAGGATGTCTGAACAATTCCAGTACAACTGTGCTATGTATTTTTAGGGAGGACATAGGCATTCCTCAAGAACAGGAATGAATTTTGTAAATGCAAAAAGCTGCTGGAGGAATGCAACTTTTTCTTTCCAAGGAAAACAATGGGCAAAGTTTAGAGATGGCTTCTCCTCCTAATAAGTACCTCAATATTTATAACACCACATCTTTATTTTGAGATCTGTCGGCTTCCTACTTCTGAAAAAAATGTTACCTTTAGTCTTCGGCCATTTTGTAAATGTTGCCATCTTCAAAAATTGAACCGTGTTCTGGATCTTCAACTCAAAATGTGAAGCAGTTGTAGATTAATACTTACAAAACTGAATGAGGCAGTACCAATTCAGTAATCCTGTAAATGTTGAGTTGTTAGTAATAATACATATCATATGTATGGGCCTCTTGCTAATTTAAGCACAAGCTTTGTCTCTTAAAATTATTTTAATTTTTTAAAGGAAGACATAGGTACTTATGAACCGGTGGCAATAGTGTTCATCTCCTCTTTATTTCTTAATATAATTACTTAACACATGCATTTGACATTTGGAAACTTTAACTGAAATTAGTCTCTCTTAAATGTGTGTGTCACTAAGTTTTAAATGGGCTGCAGTGTGTTTGTTTCATGTAGTGGAGGAGGAGGGGAAGTAACATTTGAAAGTTATCATCGCTTGCCTGGAAGTACACAAATGCTACCATATGTCTGGAGGTTTTGCATCATTTATTAAGATGAGAAAATAACCTAGTCGTTCATCCTTTGGCTAAGACTAAAAAAAAAATCTAAAAATGAAGAATTATTTCTCTGAGAACAGTGCAATGCAGTCTGTTCAGTGTCTGTGAGGTAAGAGTGATCAGCATTTACTCTAGACAAAGTATTGCAGAATAGCAGTTCCCTGCTTACTGGATTTTCAGGTATTTTTAAGCTACTGTATGAGCAGTTACACTTTAATGTAGAAGCACCACTTGTCTCTCAGCCTCGAGTAAGCAGACATTTTAAAATAAGTTTGTTATAGTATATTTTTATTCTAACGTGCTTATGAAAAGAGTTTATTTGTGGAGGTGTTTAAGTGGTTAGCTGTCCTGGACTTAAATGCAGGGCAGCTAAAGCTTGTAGGAAATCAAAGATTACTGAGTGTTTATTGCCAAACTTTGCTGTATTCTGAACCATTGAAGGACTACTACAGGGCAGAAAGTTGGAAACAGATCTCTTTGTCTAACTAAATGTGTAATCTTTCTTTATGTGTGAGTTTTTGAACCAGTAGCCAGCACACCCTTTACAACCACTGGTGTGAGTGAGAATGAAGTGTTGGTTCTGCATGTACAGAATCAGTCTGAATTTAGAGGTAGCTTTGGGAGGGATCTAACTGAAGAAACTCCCTTTTTAAAGGGAGTGATTTTGGGACTGGGGGAAGGGGACATTCACTAACAGTTGTGATGATGTCCTTCACGTGAAGGTAAGAAGGATATGTTGGTTGCTCTTAGTCTGCTTTTGAAGGGTTTAGCAACTGTTTGCACATGATTTCCCAATGGAGGTCTGTGAATGAAATCTTTAGGCAGTTGAGCAAACAGGGGTCTTGACAGAGATCAGAGCTTTGATGGGAAGTTACTAAGGTGGCACTTTTGAGAGTACTAGCCAGACAAATGTTTCAAGGATTGTACATAGTTCCCAGTAGCTTAAGGAATTACTCAGGTTTGTCAATTTAATTGCCACAATACTTGTGGCATGGCTCCCTTTAAAAAGAGGGTGAGTGCATAAGAGAAAGAAACAGTTATGGGGTAGGAAGAAGGGAAGTCATTATTGCAAACCAGTCAGTTATTCCTGGAACTTTCTTTTGTCTTTAGTTGCTGCTCTACTGTTCACACTTAACTAAATGCACACACATCCCATACTGATCCTTCTTCTTCATCCACAGGTTGACAGGACTTCTATAAGACTGTTTAAAAATTGTCCCTGTGTAGTAGGAGAGAGATGCAGAGCAGGGATGTTATCTTCTAGTGCCATTCTTGCCAAGAATCTCCTTAAGAAAACCAATAAGCAAGGATCTGGCCAATGCAGCCTCTAAAAGTGGTTGTTTGCAGAGCAGATAGCATGAGGATAAGACAATCTCTGCTCTTTCCCTAAGCCTTTCCTAGCTGGTTATCTGGGCTTACAGCAGAAGATATAATGCTAGATATAATAGCTAGAGTGCATTTTGTTTGGAAATGAAGATTTTTGCTTGTTTGGTTTTGTTTTGTTTTGTTTTTCCCATATGAGTGCAAAATAGCTCTTCAAGACATCATTTGTGGTTGTTTTTTGTTAGCACAGAGGTTCTACCAAAGCATATTTTTATCCACGGTCATGTGTTGTAGCAGTCAACGTAGAAGACGGTGAGATGAACCCAGAGCTGGCTATTCAGGCAGATAACAGTGGATCACTGTTGTTCCTGGTTAAGTGCCTGATTGCTAGGCAGATCTGGGTCACTTGGAAGCCCTGGTTTTGATGCCTGGTTGTCATAGGGATCTGGGTTGTTTGTGGTAGCTGAGGACCACAGACTGGGAAGCTAGGAGTTTCAGCTCTGTGCCAGAGAAGGCTGGCTGTGGCTTGGATTAAGTTTATATGTGCATCTCTTTTCTAGGTGAAGCCTGCTTGGGAGTTCTCAGAGCCTGGCTCCCCACATTTTGCTGGGCAACTTCTTGCAGGGTGATTGTGGTGGTTCTTTTGAAGGCTTGTGTGACACACTGGGGTTTCAGACAGACATATTATAGATCCGTCTCTGCTTCACTGCTTTGTAAGATTTGTGTTGGCAGTGTTGGTCAACGTTTTTCAGGGATGCTCTGTGATGCACAGCTGTTCAAACTGCCTCTCGTGTGCCCTGTGGGGAGGAACCAGTTGGATCCTTGACTTCCCATCTGTCTTCCAGTTGGGGTACTCTCAAAATGTCTCTGATTGTGTACAGTCAAGGAATTCAGCCTTGACGGAGTCACGAGTAATATGGATAGGGAAAATGCAGCCCTGCTTAGCAGGATGTGGCTATTGTTAGTTAACTGGTCATATCTAACAACACTGGGGTACCCTCCAGTTATTCGTTGATGCAGTCTGTTTGCAGTCCAAAATATGCTTCTAGATGAGAGAACTGATACATTACTTTGGGAGACATACAATCCTACCCCCTAACCCTGTAAATTCTGTGTGTATAAAGGCCATTTGGGAAGGGGACTCCCTTCTGTGTTCCCTGATGCATTGGGGGTGGTGTTCCCAAGGACTTAAATGTGCCTATAATCTCAAAGGGATTCCAGAATTACCTGCTGAGAAGAATGGATGAAGAGTAGGAGAGGAAACCTGCTTTTATTTTTGATGCAACATGAAGCTCATTCTTATCTGCTTTTGGCAAGTGAGAACACTGTGTAGATCTGGAAATAAAGTTTATTTAAATTGTCTTAATTAAAGGCAGCTTGCTTGTCAATAATAATGTTTTGATCTAGTATTCAATATTGAGATAGAATTGAATTTTGTCTTTTGGGAACAAGATTTACCTCAATGGCTCTCCCTTCTCATTGCTACTGTTCTATTCTTTTTTTTTCAGGTTGAAAATCTTTTGGACACTACTTTTTATGAAAAGTATCAAAAACATTTCTTATCCATTATTCCTGCAGTCCATGCAAAATTACTGGTGTATTGTCAAAGTCATACAGTGTTTGTTCATTGTATCAAAAAAATCTACAATCTACTGTATATTTCACATGACTCCAGATACTGAGGAATTCTTTGTTGGTATGCCTAGCAGTGTAGCGTTTTTCAACCTTTTGGGCAAGGGAGTTTCACAAGTTTTTTTTGTTTGTTTGTTTGTTTTTAGTTATAGAGCTTGATCCGTTTGAACTTTAATAGTTGGGTTCGAAAAGGGTGACTGGCTACATCCCATTTTTCAGCCTAGAGAACTTAAACAGGATTACTACTTGTAAATTTTAAATGATGTTTAGATTGTTAAAGAACAAAGTGATTAAATTACATGATTTGGATCCTCTGAAGTTCTTCTAAAGGTCTGAGTATTATTTGGTTTCAGTATGCTTGCCTTAGTGTGTTGGTTAGGGCTTTTCATAAACAAAATACAAACATTATCTTTATTACTCACAGTGGTGCTGCATACTTGCGGTTTAGATTTTGCCAACTATTTGCAATGTATAGCCACAGACTCTGTCTGGGTGGCAGAAAACAAAAACAAAGTCTTTCTGTTCATATCATGACTTGTTTATTAAATTAGGAACATTAATGTATCATTAGGTAGAGAGGTAAGAGTATGCCTATGTGTGACTCTTCTATAGTCTGAAGTGTCAGAAAACCACATCAGAATAGACTTACATGCATCTTATTAGTTGTAAGCACCCACAGCATGATTAATGCTCTACAAGAGAGACAGACAAGACTGTCTCAGCCCCAGTTAGCTTACAGTCTACGGTGATAAAACTTGTCTTGTAATTCAGGAGGTGGGAAATTAATTTCATGTTTATTATTATTGTGACCCTCCTCTGACTGTAATTCTGGGGTATAGATGCCACTGTACGCATGTGAATTGGCCTGCAGTGGCTTCGTTAATCCATGCAAATCAAACTCCTCCTCTGTCAGATGTGTATAAGGCACAAGATCAGAATTGCCTCTCTTCTATTTTCAGGCCTCTACTGGAACATGCCTTAAAACAGTTTTGAAATAACAAGTTTCAGCAATCATAGGCTTATTTAAATGTTCACATGTGCATCCATTCTGAACCCACTAAAAACATCGTAGGCTTGGACTGCCTTTTAAAATCAGCAGGGCAGAAAAAAACGTGCAGTAAAGGGCAAGCAATAGTGTACATAAGTCTGTACTATGCCTATGAGTTCAGAAGGGGAAAAAAAAAAGCTCCATATTTCACCGTGAATTTGATACTGTATTATATTCTTGTCTACCACTGCAATTTCCTCACAGTCAACCTTTCCATACATTTCTGTCATTAGATTGGAGAAACAAAATAGATAATCACAAATGTTTGTGCTTAGCTTTTTTGATAATGCTCCCATCCCATGCTTAAAATTATATTTGCAAGTTTTGGCCTTTTCAAATGGAATTTCCTAACAGTTTTTCTTGAACTATTTCAGCAATTCTAGTAACGTACAGGATGTGTTACTTTTTTGAAAGCAAAACAGAATTTCAGTTTTCAAATACTACTTTCAGAAATGTCTCTTTAGCCAATGAAGTAAATAAGTGTTAGCAATGTTATCTACTAATTGAAAGCTGTTGAGTTTACAGGAGGTTTTCTATCAAAACGTGTAGTATTTAGATCAATTCCTAATGATTTTGCCAAGCACATTAGTATATTTTTCCTGTATTTGTATAAAACTTACTTTCCATCCTTAGTCTGATTTTTTTTAATTTGATTTAATTTTATTTTATTTTATTGTAGCCACTATGACTAGATAGCAGGCTCCATTTTGAATAGTTAAGAACAGCAGGTAGCAAAGACACTTTCTTTTTCTAGCAACTAGTTTAAAGTCTTGCAGCTAAAATATACCAAAGCCCTCGTATAATTAAAAATCTGATTAATTTCTGGTACCTAGGTGTGAGAGGTTCCAGCTTAGTGGCTGGGAAGACAGCTGCTCTGAACTATATTGCAATAGAGTGATTTTTCTCAAAGAAAAACGTTCTTTTTCTTTCTGAAGCTATTTGTCTAAAACCTGCAAGAAATGGCTGCTATTTGCTGTGGAAAGCTAGGAATTAAGTTTAACAAGTAGCATATATCCTCTGGAGAAAAGTTACCAGTCCTACTAAACTCTGCCATTGTGTGCCAAAATAAGGAGGAGCAGCAGTTAAGGAGTTTGGCTTATGCACAGTACTTGAGAAATAATTTAACCAGAGATGTAAAAAAAAATCTGTGGTAATCTATGCTGTTTAGTTATAAGATGACCACTGCTGAAGCACAGATATGGTAAAGATGTTGGTTAAGATTCTTGAATGAGGGGTATTCAGTATCTTCTCTGACTTCTAGTATTGTGCATCTTGTTGCTCCTTGGAAGCTATTCTTCATTGTAAGTAAAAGCTATAAATTAGGGAATATCAGTGTTTTTTGTTTTGGGTGAAGTGGGGGAGAACTGACCTTCCTTGAGAATGTGAATATAAAGAAAAATGTTCTTTTATGTTTATTGTATTGCCAGATCAGTAAGTGTTGGTGGCTACAGAGTGGCACCGATCTTCTTGCAGGCCTTCAGATCTTGTGTTGGAGAGTTTCTATCCCTGCATTTTCAGAGTGATTCAAGTAGATGCTGTAGTCAATTAGTCAATTAATTCCTCATTCCCGGGTGTTTTGTTGCAAAGCATCTTCTGAGTTCTGTTGTTCTCTTTTGCATGCATCTTGCACATGAGGGCCATCCAGCAGGAGAGTCAAAGGAATTGTCACAGGGCATTGGCTGTAAAACTTTTAGACCACCTGTGGTTTGTCTGCCCATCTCTAGAGCAACCGTTTCCTTTCAGTTTTTAGGTGATGTTTTTTTATTTTTCTTGGAGACCTCTTGGAGATGTTGAGAGAAACAAAGTGGGCTGGCACATTGGCACAAGCATAGCTAGGGTGGCGTCAGCGGGCAGCAGGCAGGAACCTGTCTCCTCAACCACAGCTCCTGCCAGAGCAGTGAACTTCAGCTGGTGTAAGAGCCGGGTGAGCTGCAACCTAGCTCCTGAGCGGGTGTTGGCTTCCTGTTCACAGGCCAGTTTGAATGGCAATTGTAAAAGACACACATGTTTTTCCTCGTGGGACTTGGCTCTGGTTACCCAAGAGATCTTCTGCTTTCTTCCTTCCCCCAGCATGGCACTGGGACATTGCAGAAGCTGCGGAGTTCTCATCAGAAACAAGCTTGTGTCTGTCTGGGAATCACATCCCTAAGGCTCGTGGTTCATCAGTCAGCTGACTTCCAGAGCACACTGGATAATATACCCTTTCTACACAGAGTTTTGCTGGGCACGTGCGAGAGAATTACTATGGGAGAGATCTGGAGCTGTTTAGAGGGAGGAATTGATTCCAAATGATGTCTTGCTTTAGGTTTATGGTGTTCTTCAGACAATGAATTAAAAACTGTTTTCTCCGTTCTAGAGACTTGAAGGCAGCAGTTCTCTATGTTTTTAGTTATCAGAATTGGTGGGTTCTTACTTGATGCAGAGAAACATATGTCCTTGGTTATCTATGTAGATAATAATTAATAATGCTTGTGTTTTTTTTCCATGTGTCTACGTTGGCCTCTTTAGTTTTATATTGTGAGCCCCTTCTGTTTTTTTCAGTAACACATACTCGAATGATTATTCCAAAGTGCAAAAAGTCCAGTGTCTAGCACACGCTTTTCCAATACTTCATCTCACTCTCACAGGAAAAGACAATTAAAGGGATATTGAGTACTTTTTCTGCTTGCATTTTCATTAAATGGTTTGTATTTACTAGAATGCCAGTGTATCTGTGCTAAAGCATGTCATCATATGCTTTCATCCTCCATCTAGCTCCAACTGACAAAATTACATGTGGTCTAATACCTACTTTTCATTATTAGCAGTAGTCTGCTTACAACTGGAGCAAAAGGGCATCTGACAGATTAGGCTTGATTTTGTCTAAAGATGCTAATCTTTTCTTATTGCAATAGGAAAAAAATGAAAAGGAAGAGGTAGGAAACTGAAAGGTTTTAACTCGTGAGATTTTTTTAATGAATTATATTGATTAACAGAATTGCTACATCTAATGGCAGAAACTTTTTAGAATAAGGCAGTAATGGTAATTAATTTTTAGTCTGTGCCACATATTTGATGATAGCTCTGATTCATGCTATTATATTCTCTCTCTTCCTTCACCCACAGCAAAACAAATTTAATTTGATTCATACCCTTAAGGAAAAAAAACTCAAAATTACTCACATGGTTATGATTCAGCTCTTGGCATAAAACCCTGTCCTCCTCCATCCTCCCCTTCTCCCACCCAAACCACCCCCACCCTCACCCACTGTATATTTATGTCACTGTAGCCTGAAAAAGTTGAGTAGCTCTTTAAAAACAGAGCAAATGAAATCCTTCTTCAAGCTGCTGTATTACTTATGTTGATATGAGTCTAATAAGACTTCCTTTTCACAAGTGGTATGGAGGCAGCAGCAGCACTCTGTTTTTCATGTTACTTTAGCAGACAACAGTACTGTGTTAATCTTGAGAGGTGGTTGCTTTTTAGCAGTTTAGCAAAGCTACCGCAAGCGATGCTAAAATTGCACAAGTTGTTGGATTCATGAATCTGCCTTTCCAAAAAAAGATTTTTAAGGAAACCAAATATAGGGATTCTTGTTGAAATGAAGTACCCCAGAAGAGCTCATCTTAACGTTGTTTTTGTCTTTCTCTTAATTAGTCTTAATGACCTCATTTTTAGATGTTAACAGGCTTTTCCTCAAGAAGAGCTAAAAGCTGAAAGCTGCACTGCTTTGATTACATAAGTTTATAGCAGCGTGTCCTGTTTCGTACAGTGTGTGTCAGATACCTCTCTCTCTATATGGGTGATTGGCAATCTCCTGCCTTAACCTCCCACTGGAGGAATGAGTGATAGGATTCTGCTCACCATTGTATCTCATGAGCTGTCGTTTGCAAGAGCTGAATGCTGAACACAACTCAAGTTCTGCGATCAGACACTAGCATCATTCAAAAGAGATATTTCGTACATGAAAAGATGTTTATGGAGATCTGGTATTTAGAGGTGATGCAGTCCAACAATCCCAGTGGAAATTAGGAGCAGCTCAGTACCTCTGAAAGCTGATGTGTTTATGTATATAACGCTGAGCACACTGATGCAATGAATCAGTCACAGTATGTACCACAACTTGCATAAGTTGGTGGGAAAGAGTATTTTTAATGAAGCACACTAATGCAACCCTTCCACTCTTACTGAAACAGACAAATAGGTGATACCGTAAAGGTAGAAATCAAAGCAGGATGGAAAGAGAAAAAAAAAAAAAAAAAAAAAAAAAAAAGATTTTCAGAGCCTAGCTCACTTATTTACCCAAAAGAGATTAATTTGTTAGTTAAATGATGCATGTTTCATTAGTTCTGTGAAAAGAGAAAATTAATTTATTTCCCCTCCCCTTAACAACCTCTGTTTCTCTGTATGTGCTGCATAAGAGCTACGTGGATATCTGCACACGTTTAAGGTTTCAGCAACACTCGGTGCTTCCCTGTGGGCTGGGCTGCCCCTCTCTGGGTGAGAAGGGGCTTTCAGTGTAATTAGCATGAAGGATGCTGTCAGTTTGCTGTGGAGTTCACTCCTTCAGGAAAGCATGAAAGATTAAGCATCTGCTGTTCTCCCAGTCCTGAAGTGACTCCCATATTTTGAGTCCTGGCCACAAAGTGTTGGCACAAATCAACTCAACCTGGAGAGGGAAGAGTGGTCACCCTGTGACCACTGGTGTGGCCTCTCCCTTTCCTGCATTGTTGCTTTGTGCACTGTGCAAACTGTCTAGCTTGGATTGTCGCACTCCCACGGAAACAGGAGTTCCGAAGGTGTGGTAGGTACCTTAGCCTTTGGCAGCACTGTGGGGCACTGAAACTTCAGCTGGATCAGACCTTCTTGCCTTTGTGGTCAACTGGATAGCCCTTGCATCAGATCACAATGATGAGCTTCTTAAAAGGAGTCAGTATACCCCTCACTTGTGGACCAAGGCACAACAGCGAGAAAGTAAAAAAGGCAAAAATAGGGAAACTGCCCTACTGGAAGAGGAGAATTGCTGAGTATGGCAGGAAACATGCTCAGCTGGAACAATGGAGAAAGGCAGGTCTGCTGAGGAAATAGTCAAAAAAGAAAAACATAAGGGAAGACTTGGGCATTTATGTCTGTATGGGTACATGGAGTAGGATGAAGAGAACTGTGCCTTCTCTCTCTCACATTCCTCATTCCCCCCCTTGCTGGAGTAACTAGCTTTCTGTGTTGAAATGAAGTATTTATCTCCCGGCAAGTACAGCAGACAGAATCCAGCTGAACTTCAGTCATGCTTGCACAGCCAAGCTACTGAAATTCGAACACCCTCGCCAGCAGTGCAGTGATGCACCTTCCTGTGTTCCTTTCCTGTGGTAGGACAAAAGTCTCAGTTTCTGACTCTAATCCCTCTAATGAAGGCTAAAATGCTGCTACCATGGAATATACTGACTTTACAGAAAAATCTTTCTCAACAGTGAGGTCAACAATGCAAGCACATCTTTTCCCATTAGGCACCAGCTGCTATCATTTTTGAATGCTATGTTTTAGCCATATAGATGGTGACTGGAGATCATCCAGCTCAGCACTGGTTGGAATGAGATGCACAGTGTGCTCTAGGACATGCATGTGGGACAGGGAGCCAAAAGCTCCTCAGATGCAGCTTAGTTCCTGTTGGAAACTTCTGTGATGTTGGTCAAGCCACTTACGTACTACTTCTGGCCTCTGTTTTCTCATTTTTCTAAAGGAGACCAAAGTCTACTGTTTCACAGGGATCTTACAAGGATTTACCTTAAAATATACTTCTGAGGTATTTTTAATGGTTAATCAGCTTTTCCATTATGGAGTACCTAGGTTATTTGGCTGGCTTCAGACACACAAGCTCACACAGATGCTATACATAGAATACTTCTGTGGAATATTTTGTGTTTGGCTCATCTGAGTCATGGTTTCCATTCAAAAAGAATAGTGAAATAATTTGATTGTTTTAATTTTTGTGAAGAACCTCATAATAAATGCTTTCAGAAGAACTCAGAAACAATGTGTGATAAAATCATTAAGCTTATGTAGCTTATCAGGGTTGAAGGCGTAGTTGAAGGCATGTATATATGCTGTCTACCAACAAGTTGCAGAATGAAAGACTGAGGGCAGTTATGGTATAGCACATGAAAAGGAAAAGAACAGTTCAAGCAAAGGAAGGACAATGCTGATCATTTGATGTTATGCCAACAGTTGGCCCCAAGTAAGTTTAGGATGGAAATTCAGAAGACAATTCCAAATCATTAGAAGCAACTTCTGGAATGACTTAGTTGCTGGAGCTGAGGAGAAGCTGCAGCTTTTAAGATGAAGATAGGGTCACTTCCAAAAAATCATCAGAGGGGTATTTGCTGGTTTGCCTTCCAGTTCCTAATTTCTTCAGCTACACCTGTTGTCCTAGGTGTCGTCTTTAATTCTGTTATCTATAATTAAAGTACTGGTCAGAATGGGCAGCGCATCTCACGTTTTTAAACCCATGGCTTTTTAGAGACATTTATTCACTGTCCCTCAAGAAGATGGAAGATGTAACTCTCGATACGCTAACCTGACTACCTGTTACTTAAAATCACTTTCGTACTTAAAGCTCATGACAGGATGAAGACTACAATTTTGAAGTATTCCAAAGTATTGCTTTATTTTACTCAAATCACTTTAATCAAAACCAAAAAAATACCATCTAAATGAATTAAACATATGATCCTTTTCTTATAGAAAATTGCGATAGATGAAAAACTGATACCGAGTTTTATACACACACAGCGTGAGTGTGAAAATTTTATTAGGCCATCTGCCTTTAATTAAAACATTTTTTGTTATCCTCGTGCTATTCTAGGATAGGATGTTTTTGTCATTTTATGGTTTCATTGGGCTATGGAATATTCCAAACAATTTAAAAATGTGGTTAGATTAGTTTTCCCTTGGGTTTGACCTCAGTAAACTTATCTTGCGGTAAAACTAGATGGCTTTGCTTTCATTGTGTTTATTACCTCAAGACAGTTGTGTGCTTGATATATATAACATGAAAAGGGGAGTTAGGGGGTGTTTTCTGTCCTGTCGTTTTTTTTTCCCCTACCCCAGAGCTGAGCTTTGAGTCAGTCCTCCACACGGTCCTACTCCCCATTGCTGAACAGGCCTGTTGTTCTGTGGCACACAGGAGGGTGGGGGAGAGGCGACTTGAGTCATCTTGAATGGTTTGCCCTGGCACACATTTCCTGCCCATAAATTGGGATTGGCAAGGCTCGTCCGTGGCAGGCAGCCTCGCAGTTGTTCCAGTTTTGCCTCAAACAGCGTTTCCTGCAGCCACGTGATGCGTGCGGCCCTACGCGTGTCTTTAGGGTGCACAAATGGAGATGAAGGCAGCTCGGTTGTGTGCCTTGAGAGAGTGCCGAGGGCGCTCAAAGGCATTGGCCCACGTGCTGTGAGGGTTTGCGGGCAGGTGAGGATTTTAATATTGCTTTTAAGTTAGAGCCTGTTTCTTAGATACCATTCAACCCTTCTTGGAGCGATTCTGTGAAATAAAGACGCCAAGCGTTGGTTAGCACGGGTGCATTTTTGCAAATCTTTCCTGGCAAGAAAGGCTGGTAGCCACCGATTGTTTAATGCTTTTGGGTGAGAAATAATTCAATTTTTTATTGATTCACATGAAAAAAGTTTTTTTTTTCGAGCTTTTGCTTTGAAAACCATTCCCAGCTTACATGTTTCACTAAAATAATAATAATAACTAAAAAAAGGGGAAATAATAATAATAAGCTTTTGTGTTTAGGGAGCAGGGGTTCTCCCCGCAGCCAGCCGGGGAGGTGCGTGTTTTCACGCGTTTTCCCCTTTTTCCCCAAGCAGCGAGCGCCTCGGCGGGGGGAGAGAGCGCGGCGCTGGCCTCGCTGGCAGCGGCACGAAGCCGAGCCGAGCGCGCTGTGTGCCAGACATTCCTCCCGTTCGCTCGGCTGCTGGCCGGTCCTGAATGCGTCCGTGTCTGCGTGAGGCGAGGGAGTTTCCTGCTTTAAATCACCAGCAGGCTCCGGCTGGGCGTTCCCGCTCGCGCTCGCTGCCCTTTTTTCCTTCCCCCCTCAATGAGTTGTCCTTTGTGTAACCCCGCTAATTCAGAAAAATTCTCCGCGGTAATTGGAACTGCCCCGTCACGTGGCCGCCGCCCGCTGATTGGGCGTCCTTAATTGGCGGGTCGCTATAAGAGGCGCGGGGCGGCGGCGGCGGGCGCGCAGCGGCCCCGTTCCCGGACGCGGCGGCGCTGCCTCGGCGGCACCGGGGGAGCTCCGGTAGCGAGCCGGTACGGGGGGATTTGGGAGGCCCGCTGCCCCGGTGGGGCTCGGGGTGCTGGCTGTCATCAGGAAATGGCTCCGCTGGGTGAGTGAGGAGAAGGAGGAGGGAGCGCACCTGGGGCGAGGGGGGCGCAGCGCCTCCCCTTCGCTGCTTTTCTTTCTTTCTTTCTTTTTTTTTTTTTTTTTTTTTTTAGGGACTTGTAGGTTGTAGGAAGCCGGGCTGGCTGGCGGGGAGCCGGCACGCGTGGCCCTGGAAGCCGCTGTTGCGCGTTTCGTGCGCGGCGGCACAACCGGCGTGCTGCGGGGGGGCTGGGGCGGGTTTTATCCCCATGGGGACCCGTGGGTTGGGGTCCGCAACTGGGCACAGCCCCCTGCTGTTTGCGGCTCCCCCGGGGCTTGCATCCCGCCGGGAGCAGCCGGGCCGGGGCAGGAGCGGAGCGCGATGGGGCGATCTCCGGGGTGGCGCTTTGGGCTCCGCTCCCGCATCCCATGCGGGCTCAGGAACCGGCTCGCTGCGCTCTAAGTGTAAACGGAAAGGCGTCTTTCAATTCGGTTTAAGCGCGGGAGCTGCCCCGAAATGGGGGCAGATGGGAAGCAGGAGTACCTGTAACGCACCGGAGATCTTGCCTATTGCTTGGTAAAGTGAAGAGCAAATATATTGTCTGGAAGCCGTAACTCGCGTTTCAAATCTGTTAGATTTGTGAGTTTTATTTTTACTTTCTTTTTGAGCTGTAACTTCTTCAAGATGCGTTTAGGAAAGCACTTTGGTTGCAGGTTAAATGAGAGCATGGTCTGGGTGACACTCCTGGTTTTCTTGGTTTTAAAGCTCTTGTTTTAAGTGCCCTCGGCTTCCCTGATGAAGGTTTAAAAAGGGGGGGGGGGGGGTAACTGTTTAATGAACTATTTAGTGTTGAGATTACATTTCTGCTGTGAAGTTTGTCTTAATTGTTAAAAGGCCTTTCTCTCTTTCCTAATACAATTTTCGGAAGCTCTTTGAACAATGCTTTATATAAAAATAGAGCTCAAGGTTGCTGTGTAGCTAAATTTATAGTAAAAACGAGTAGGAAACGTCTAATAAGAGAAGCAATAAAAAGAATAGATTTCAAGATAAGCGTTTCTTCTAAATGCACTGTGCCTTAGCAAATGGGGAAGAGTGCAACCCGACTTCTGCTATCAAAGTCTCCTTCTAAGCTAAGGTGTGGCTCTCACCACCTGAGGAAAAGGCTCTTTTCAGTCTTGAGCAAACTGCTCTGAGGTCCTGTGATAGTCTTGGGGCTGGGGAGCAGCTCTCTGCAGCTGGGTACGTTTTTACTTATAGATTTACCAATTAAAATTCCAGAGGAAGAATTCATAAGGTTAGCATTCTTGCCAGAGGTCCCCCCTCCCTTCCCCTCACCCTCTGAAAATACGAAGCACATACTACTCTGCTTGAATAGCCAAAGCTTGAGAAAATACAACTCTAATGGATTTGTCATATCTTAATAAAATTATTAGCAACCTCCCACTGAGGTTCACTCACCTGTTTTGAAATACTTGTATGAGGTGAAGAGTGACAGATTTAAGCATAAACTGAAATTTCAGGAATTAAACAAACATGTTCCAGTCTAATTCTGTTTAGATCATGTCTGTTACTTGTATTTTGGCTTGTGTCATACTGTTGACTGTTCCAGTTTATTCATTAAAAATCATACGTTTTGTAGTATATGATCTCATGCAAAACCACATTTTGCGCTAATTCTGTTAGTATGTTTTTGCTGTCTTTTTATGAACATATGTAATGAAAATGTTTGTTCTAAAAAGAAAGTATTTGGAATCAGAAAATGCTGGGAGGGGAAAAAAACTGAAAACTGTTCTGGGCAGATTTTGCAATATATCATAACGGTTATTTTCAATAATTATTGCAAGTGGCTAATGTAGAGAAGGGCAGATATGGGAAATAAGTAAAACTGGGTTTTTATATGTCAACAGTTATAGTTTGTGTCAGCTGGCATCTCAAGTACTGAAAGGACTACGTGGCTGGGTCACTTCTGTCCCTAGTTTAGAGCTGTTAGGTAGCACTGCAGTAGTCGATTGAGTCCGTAAAATGTTTTGTTTATGTGGATGCCAAGAGGGTGCGAACATGTGGAGGGTGCTTGCCTCTAAGATAAAACAGGATTGAGTAGTGCCACCCATGACTGTCAGATAATGAGTGCAGAATTTGCTTTTAATTTTGATCTAATATCAATATTCTTGTGTGTGACATGTTGCTCCTTGTTCACACACACATCCTGGGTGTAGATGTTTTTTCCAACCAAACCATTTTCAGGTAATGGATATCAGAAATCCTTCTAATAAGTTGCAGTGACTTACGGAAACTTCCAATGCGTGGTGTGTGACACCTCCCACCCCCAGAGCATCTTGAACTGGTTAGGTTATATAAGTCGCTTCAATGTCTGAATAGACATTTTTTTTCCCACTGAAGTGTTGGGGCGGGGGGGTGGGGGGTGAGCATTTTGTCAAGTACGATGGTTTATCACTTCTTAGAACATTATTCATTTTTCTTCCTAGGAATTATTCTTGGGTTAGCAGTTATACCTCCAGATACCTGTAATTCGGGGAAAGCTTTCAATAGGCAAGGACACTTGTTTCCAGTCTCTGAAGATGTGTTATGTTTATTATTACGTAGTGAAAAGGAAGAATGAGATGCCCCTTAGTGTACTTGTCTTACTGTAGTACTGTAGTTCTTTGAGCTGTAAGATCTTTTTATGTTCTCCTGCCTTTGCTGAAGTTTGAAAACTGGATTCTTGATGTGGAAGTCATGCTATATAAATGCAGAAACATTTTGTTCACCCAGCTGTAACTTTAGTGAACTGCAGATGGTTCTTCTGCACCTATAACTGTTAGAAATGCAGTGTAATATGACTGCAGTAGTTCTCCCAGGGGGGCAATCAGGCTATTACGTCTGCTTTGATTTGTTCTTACAAATAACTTTCCAGCTCTTGCTGTGATAAGTAGAACTGATGTTACTTGTTTGCTTGGGGTTTGTGAGATAGAGAGAACACCTTTCAAAACACGTGTAAGACATGGTACATGCATGGACTTGTGATAGGCTGTTAATACTGCTTTAAGTATCTTATTGGAAATTCTCTGCACAATAAAAGTGAAACGTAAGGGATGGGGGCTAGACTGAGGTGGAATATATATCTAAATACTTCTGTCTCTTACACATATGATCAATGTAATTACAGCTGCTTCAGTTGAAAATGTCAAAGCATCATCATTAACTTGCTTCTATGAATATCGTGTATTGCTCCTAAGGTTGATATTCAGTATAGATTTAAGTATGTGATGTATAGGTACAAATAGCAGAAGCCATCAGTATCTCAGTAGTTCAACAGTCATAGGACAGACGATGAAACTTCTCTTACAGCTGAGATAATGAAGCAGTTTAGGAATTAATTTACTCAAGAAACTGCATAATGGTTGCATGTTTTTGAAGCTGATTGTGGACTGGTGACCTACAAATACGAGGCATGAAAGTGAAGGAACTATGTGGCATATAAGGTTATTTGGAGGACCATCACCCAGCCCTGAGGGTTAAACTAATTGTTTTTAAGCAAATCCTGGTGGTTGTATTTCTAATCTGTTCTTAAAGATACCTGACACAGGAATATGATGCAGCTCTGTGCAAGCTCCATGCAAGGAAGGTTTTGTTCTGTTGGTAGGCAGTAGCTTTATTTTTAGGCAGACCACGACTATTCCTAGTGAAAAGTTTGAGCTGCAACCAATTGCCCAAGGCGAAGGGACTGTACCCTATTTTCAAGCTACTGTACTTGTGTGCTGGTATATCCCCTCACTGTCCTGAACTTAATCATCTTGTTGCCTGAATAGAGCTCAGACCTGCTGAAATTAGCCAAGATAATGGTAATCACCAGGAAAAGGTGGGACTAGGTATGGCTCACAGGAGGGCACTGTCTGCTGTCTCCTAGAAATAATTCTGTTTCTACAGTGTTTTTTTTTTCTAAAGGTGAAAAACTTCACCCTTGAGTGGTGATGGTACAGAACAGCTGGATAACAAGCATCTTTGTTTAGGGAAGAAATCGTAGCTGTTCTTCAGAGAAAGTATGCTATACTATGCATTATATCATGGGGTATTGAACCAGGTAAACTGATGATATGACAGAACTATAGCCTAGGAAAAAAAAAGAGCAGGCAATACTTTCCTGAGATTGAAACACACACTTACTGTATACTGCTGTTCAGTTTCTTACCTATTTCCAAAATATGCTTTCTTTGTTAAAACTGCACTATGGTTGATCTCTTCTCATGCTTACTCAAGAAATGTTTTCTAGGCCAGAGCAGTTCTGTTGCAGTTCTTGCTGTTACCTTAGTGATGGTACCAACAAGTCAGTATATTATATATAATATCTGCATAAATTAAAACTTACGGCTTTTTCTTGACATCCAGCCATGCCAAACTCAGTAGTGCACATGTCCATGTCGATAACTTCTTGGTGTTTCTAAAGGTCTTTGCAGGTGGGGTGTATGTGTGCAAAAAAAAAAAGTCTGAATGCATAGATGTTTTTTGTGCTACCACAGCACGTGCTTGCATTTAATGTCAGAAGGTGATGCTACTCCCATGATGAATCTGCAGCCTGGAGTTGTTCTCTGAATAATGTGAAGTTAACATCAACAGCTTGAAAAGAATTATGTTGGTCTTTTTGTGGTAATTCTAAACTACATCTTTACAATAACCATGCCAACTGCATGTGAGTCTTTCCAAGGACTGTTGGTTTCCTCCTTGCATGTTTGCTTGTGTTACTGAAATGTTGTGCTCTGCAGTTATTAGGTGATGAGATTTATCTGTTTCATAATCATCTTGCACCAGATGTTTCATTTTTCTTCACTGTCAGAAATATCCACTATAAATAGGTGCGTAGTGCTGTGCAGTTTTGTAGCTGTATTGGTCATGGTGAAACTGTTTATAAATCAGTGCTCATTTTAAGAGCAACATCTGGTCTAAATTTTGCAGCCAGCTGTTCACACCTTAAGGAAAACGTCACAGGTCTGGATGACTTGTGAATAATTAAATATTTGTATTTTACTAATCTTTTGCTGCCCTTGCCTAGCAAGTGTGTGGTTGGGTGATAAACATGAAATGGTTTCTACTAGCAAACGTTGCCTGTATCTTCACTTGAAAATACTTGGAGTTGTTGTGTTTTTGAGGGGCCTGTTCTGCTTTGTCTTCTTAATTTGCACTGGGGGGGGGAACAAGTTAAACAAAACTTCACATAACACCATTGAAAATATTTAAAAACAGACTTACTGTGTACAAACATTAAGAAAGTATCTCACTTCAAATTTCAGGCTTAGTTGAAAGCTATGATCTTGTGATAAGGAAGGTTCAGCATTCAGAGGTATGCTTTACCGGATGGGATTCAAATGCTTTGAATGGGAGATGATCATGTGAACAAGAACGTAGATAACACCAATGTAGATAACGTTTCTGGTTTTGTATAAAAGGGGCAGAGGGGGGTATCTGAAAAATTCAAGAATGTGATGGAATGGAACACTTAGCCATTCTGATCGCTTTAGGAGGCATCTTAAAAAAAAAAATCAAAGAAGATTTATTTTTTGAGCTATTTCCTTAAGGTAGTTGACATACAGGATAATTAATCTCCCAGGCAAATCTTGCAAGCTGGTAAAGTTCTGACCAAATTCACTAGTGAACAAGATAAAAACCTTTGCATGGGAGGGAGCTTTACTTAGCATCAACAAATTCCTAACTCTTCAAACTTAAGGCCTTAGTTAAGTTTCAGAATGAATTTATATAAAATATAAATACACATCAGTGGCTCTGTCTGTAGTACCACTAATCAGTGCACAATTCTTTCTGAAATGGTTAAATTTAAGTGTATTTTCCAAAGCTTGAGGGTGTTTCCTTGAGTACTTGGTAGAGCACTGACTTCTCGAGAATTAAATGAGTAATAGTGTGTTCCGCTGGTTACTGTGCGTGCTGAGTGTGTACTAGTATTAATCAATTTGCATTGTGGTTACTAATGAGCCTGAGGAATGAAGTGTCCATGCTTGATGTAGACCCCAGCGAATGAAAAAACAGTGAAGTTTGTCAGCAATCACAGTGTTTTCCAACTTATCTCTAGCAACAGCAAGGCCAGCCTCCAGGGTGCCAGCTTCCTGAGCGAGCAGGTACCTGGGGCACAAAATGACAGGCGGGCAAAGTGCCTGATCCCACCGGTGAGGTTTCGTGGTGGACTGCTGCAGCCGAGCTGCTCCCCGAGCTGCTGCAGCTGAGCTGGAGCTGTGGCTGGGAGAGCTCTGCCCCTCCGACCAAATTCCTCAGGGGAGGAAGGAGCGCATGGGAGGCCTCCCTCCCCACAAGCAGCTGTGGAATGAGGATGAAATCCAATGTTTACTCTTTCTTCCGGAAACTATAGGAAACGCAGTGCTCATGTACATTGCATAATAGTGTTTGCAGTTGTGATAGGGAGAGCCCAAGTAGGATGCAGGGAGAATGTGGTAGTGGAAACTCGGGGGGGGGGGGGAAACTGCAGTAAGGACTACAAAACTGCTTTGTCAGGCAACTGCCCTTCTCCTTGCTTAAGGGAATTTTTCTTCCGGTTTCTGAGCATCCTTAAAAGGTTTCTGACCTTCAGTTAGTAGGTGCCTGCTAAGCTGTGCTGCAGTGCAGTGTCATTAGCACTTGAAAGTAATTGTCATTGTGAGCGGACAAGAAGATGTGCCTCGTGGCTGGGGTGAGGAACTGGAAGTCAAGTGACTGGTTGGTTTCTACTCTGCTGGTCTGCTGCCTGATGTAGGCAATCTTTTGGTGGAAGTTGTATGCGGTTGGGTTATTTTTCTTTAACGGTGTTGCTCACTTTAAGTCCACCGATTGTTTGGTATTCTGTACTGTTGTCATATCTGGGGGTTTAAACTTGATTTTGCACTGGCTGAACTTCTGAAAGGTTGGAATGGTTAATACCCAAGCACATGGTATCTTCATGTATGTCTCCAGAATGTAAAAATGCTACACTTGGTCAAAAAGGTGCAGTATGAGTAAGACTCCTAATTGTCATTGCTTCACCTCAGTGATCACCTGCCTCTCTGGAAGGGCTCAAACTGTTAATTGAGAAACTAACTGTTAAACAGGTCTTGCTAAGAACTTCTGTAATACTGCAGCTGGAGCTAGGGATGGCAAAATCTCACTTCGTGTTCAGAAAACCAGAGTGCTTTCTGACAATGGGTTTGTGGCTGTGGAAGGAATGAACCTCTGGGTCTGTCTGAAATCCACCTAGTATTAGAGAAAGTATACTGATGTCAGGATGATGCTTGAGGTTGCAGCTGCCTTGTGGGTTTTGTTTGGACACTTTCAGTAGGTAGAATGACATGGAAAAAAGGCTCACTTCTGAGTGTGAAAGGTGACATCTTTTAGTAGTTACATTCATAACAGCAGCAAAGTTACTATTGGGAGGGTGCCTTTAAGTAATAAAACTGAGATGTACCACTTGTTTGTCTTGTGATGAAAACGACTGTTACCCTGTGTAGATGTTTCTTGGGAAAGTGTTGTAGTAGCACTATTATATCAAAGATTGCTCTAGAAAAGATAAATATTGGATTATATATAGAAAATGAGTGCAAAAGTTGGCATTATATTTGAATAAAACTCTAATTACCTCTCAACTCACAAGTGACAGGTCTTCTCAGGTGAAGCTAGCAGATGCTCTGTGCCTGTCTGATCCGGTCGGGAGGGGGAAAAACTC
Source organism: Oxyura jamaicensis (assembly GCF_011077185.1). Classification (NCBI taxonomy): domain Eukaryota; kingdom Metazoa; phylum Chordata; class Aves; order Anseriformes; family Anatidae; genus Oxyura; species Oxyura jamaicensis. The sequence continues at coordinate 114,171,494 of NC_048893.1, forward strand.
TATTAACAACCTGAGTGATGTGTTTTTCCCCCCAAGTTTTTGCCTGAAGAGTTGCATCTTGTTGCTGGAGTGCCCCTTGATAATGAGTAACGTTAGGAACTGTGACTGGCTTGGTTTGGGTATTTTTAATACCACTTTGCTACCTGAAAATTGGTCAACTGGAACTTTCTAATTTCTTGGCTGAAGTTGAGTAAATAATTCTGTGGTAGAGGACCAGTATGCAATACTACAAAAGTGCACATCGATTGAAAAGTGCCTAGATACGAGCAGGGAAGCTTAGTCAAATATTCCTTTAGGGAGGAAAAAGAAAATACTTGTATGCTGTGGATAAAGCTGGTTCTTTGTGACACCTTGAAGAACCAAAACCATTTGGAAAACTTCCTGAAATGTCAGGTCAACTTTAAGGACAGTGTTCAGTTCAGAAAGCCAGTTGTTAGACATGCTCAGCAAAGGTGCTAATGGATATTCTGAACAGTTCTGTTCTGCAGTCAGGCTGCAGTTGTCTTTCTTTCTGGAATCCAGTATTTACCTTCCTAATTTGTTCGGTGTAGAGCTGCTTCTTTGGCATCTCGTTTATATGTGCAATTTTATGGAATGTAGTGGGCTTTTTGGGACATGCTGGTAATCAAAATTGTTAAATCATTTAGACACCTTGATTTAAAAACAACACACCCACTTCATTGTGATGCTATTCAGGGAAATGATTCAGTGCAGTTTCGGTGGGTTTAAACAATGGCTTAGTGGCACACCTATTTTGTAGAAAGCTGACTTTTAAATGGGATGCCTGTTTTCTGCAAGTCTATGCATAGCTAAGAGCCCCACACTGATACTTAGTAGTATGCATGTCCTTCTGTACAGAGCCTCCTTCACTGCACGCTGTTTTCCCATGCATTGAAGATTGAGTGAATTGGATTTATTGGAGTTATTTGTTGGATGCCAAGTTTAATTTTCTGAACTGTTTTATCATGCCACAAAGCATACCTAGGAAAGAGGCAATTCACACAGCATCTATAGTCACTCCATCTGTAGTGAAACACTTGATCTTTTTTCATGTTATGCATAGGTTGTGATAGCAATGCTAGCTCATTTGTCTTTACCTCTTTATTCATGGCCACTTTGAGTTGCAAATAGTAAAATATGCTCATGTTTTTTAGTCCTACACATGAACTTGTGTTCAGAAGCAGTAGAGCTGATACTGACAGTAAGCAGCAGTCTGTGGTGATAAAGATAGGTTGTGAAAACACCTTCAAGCTTAGTGCTGGTGTGTCGGTACAAAATCTCTAGCTGTAGTCTCTCAAATACAATGTGAATCTTGATGGCTTGATTTCTGCCCACGTGCATCTTAGGCACACACTTGAGTGAGTGTGCAGTGGATGGGTACTGTACAAATGAGTCAGTTCCTCTTCCTTTGGCTGAAGCTTCGTTAGGAGTTCTCAAAAAAGTATTTCAGAATGTGGATGTGGTCAACATAGTCATTTTCCAGGCATCTTAAAGGAAACCCACATCAACTGTGAAAGTGAACTTTGAACTCCTCTGTCCTGCCACTAACAGACCTAGAGCCCTGCTGGATGGGAATGCTTGTTTGCTCCGGTTTACATCTTCACTCACAGCTTGCACTTCTTGCACTTGAGATTAAGTGCTCAGCTATTTTTCAGGAGAATTTCCAATAATGCTTCTGTGTGCAACTGATTCACTGCTTCACTGGTGGTATGTCAGATAGACATGTAGTTAGAAACAGCTTCTGACAAATTCGAAGCCACATCTAATTGTTCAGCACATACTTAAGTAATGCCCAAAGTGGTTAAACTCACTAGGATCTGTAGTGTTACTTCCTGTTGTTATGGCAAGATGTACAAAACACTTTATTCCCACTATATCTGGATTTAATACGTACCTTTAGCTGAATAAGTTCTTCTGAAGGCATCAATTATTAAAAGGATTCTTTTTTTTTTCTTTTGAGATGTCAGATGGATTATTTTCACTGAAAATGCCTTGTACTCTAAATCTTTGCCTATTTAGAATATTGTCTCTTTAAACGGCTTTCCAGTTGTCTGACTAATGCAGTGGGTTTTTTTTGTAGATACAGTACTTGTGATTATGTACAAATCATGCAGGCTATGAATATACCAGGATTTGAGCTCTGGAGTTATCTCAAAAATGACTGTTTTAATAGATTTCCTCTAGTCATTGGTATGTGCAACTCTACCATTGAATTGTTATCTTGTGCTGATGCTTGTATTCGTGTAGCTCATTGGATTTCCCCATTGGTTACCCAGTGATGCTGCATGAGGCATTCTGCCAACAAAATGAAGAAACTTCCTCTGACAGCCTTTCGAGGGCTACTCCTGTGACCTGGTAAAGCAAATAGTTGACTCTTTGAGTCTGTAAGTGGTGATGTACACTTCCTTCAGAAGCAAATGCTGCTATGCAGATGATAGGAAAATGTTTTAAATGTGTTAGAAAACAAGTTCCAGGTCTCTTACCTGGAACCCTGTGCATGATGTATAGAGTGGTCATTGTGCTGTATAGGTATGAACTACAAAGAGTGGCAAAGCAGTGCTATCCATAACTCAGAAGGTAGTAAATGACTCTTAAGTGTAAGGCTGAATGCATTAAAGTGTTTTTTGATGGGCTACAGTAAAGAAATTGTTTCATGCCTTATTTCACATGTCCATAGTAGTAGTTGTGAATATTTTATGGGTAGACAAATTAAGAGAAATGAGACGATTTGAGTTGATCATGCCATAAGCAGACATAGAGCAGAAAGTCAAGAGTACCCATCTTCCTTGCTTTGCTGCCTGTCGGAAGCATTCACGTGCATATTCCCCATCCCCCACCTTTAGAAAAGTGAGGATTAATGATGCTGGCAGTCTGACGATGGTTCATGGTGTTACTGCTGTACATGACAAAATACCAGGCGTATCTAAAACTTACTGGATGGGTTATTGGGACAAATTCATCTGGTAGCTTTTGAAATAATCTTTAATAGTTAGATTTTTTGTTATTATACTGCAAAGACATCTTTATTCGTTCTTCTCTTCCTCTGATATTAAGAATGAAAGTATACAGTGTGAGATCTGAATTTTAATATGGCCAAATTTAAGTTGTCTTACTGTCATCATGACCTGTGATGTGAGTGTAGTTCTAATTTTTTCTTCCAAGATTAAATTTAATTGCAGGAATTAATCTTACACATTCTTCTGACTTTTTTAGCAGTTCATTTTGCAGTAAATAGCTTTCCTTTTATTCAGGTAACCTTGCTTTTGCTATTTTGCTGTGAGTGGATATGGAACTCTCCATCATTTGTCTTCTGTGCTTAACACAACACAAAGGTTGCCACCAACTTCTAAACAGATGTCTATAGGTATACGTATGCCAGTATGTCTTGCAGTAGTAGATAGGAGGCCTCGCTCATCAAACCACATCTGTTCTGAATTACAATCTTCATTCATAATACTGATGGAATGCACGCGTGAAGTGGTTGGTCTGCATCCCCTCCTTGCTAATTCATACTCTCAAGTTGCTTCTGAATTTTTTGTGCTTTTGAAGTGCTTATAGCATTCAGGCATACAATGTTTGTCTTCTCAGTAGGATATATTCTTGGTCATCCTCACGGCCCTGCTTGGACACTTGTTTTTGTTGAAAAAAACCTCTACATTCAGAGTACACTCTGCCATCACTTCTATTTTTCTATTACCAAAGACAGAAAATGAGGAAAACTTGGGATATGAAGTTGAGTTGGAACAGGCCTGATTCAAAAAGGCTTTGTTTACTGTGAACAATGAAGTTAACTTGCATTACGTTAAAAATAAAAATATTTGGAGTTTAAAAAGCAAGCAATTTCCCAGAACTCATAAAACCTGCTAGAGGAGCTCTGAGGATTTGTTCATGCTATCTGTGATGGTACTTTTGGAAGTAGGAATATTGATAGGACATCTTATTTTAAATCCAAGTATTAAACAGCTGAGTTTAACAGTGCTGCATGTTGCAGTAAATCAAATTAGATGAAGTAGGTCAGGTATAGCCCACGCTCCTATAACATAGCCTGTAGTGATAGTCTTTTCTGAGTTTTTCCTACGTATGCGTTAGGAATCAAGAATACTGGCTTCTTGGCAGAACTCTTGATGGTTTTCAGTTGGAGACTGAAGGTCTTTGTGTATAACATGGGCATCTCACCCACCCTTGCAGTGCTGCTTATTTAGACCAGGTTGGGAGTCCTCATGCAAAACTCCAGTAAGAACTGCTGTTTTAATGCAATGTTTGTAACTCTCAAAACAGCTTCTTGTATGGCAGAATGAATTAACTCATCTGCCATTGCATGCTATAGTATTGAAGTGTTTCTCTCAAAGTTTCAGTAGTGAATGTTGCTTAATATATTAAACATGCTGCTCGAAACTGAGAGCACTTTGGCATTGTTCTTGGTTCTGTCATAACCAAAATCTAATAGTAATTAAATATTTAATCTTGCATGGATTGCTGATATTTCATACTGCTAAGGATTTCACTTTGAATCCTTTTTCAAATACCCCAGGGTATGTTAGTCCACATTCATTTCTCAGTACTGTGCCATCTCTGCCAGTCCTGAATTAAATCTTCATTCTAAGATCACCTTAGCCAATGTTATATTGCTTCCTATTTGTTTGTCTTCCTTGGAGGGGCTGTATGTATTATGTAATTTGAATATTCCTGAGGGTTCTGGAGTTTTTCTATCCAAATGAACTAAGTATTCTAGAGCTATTCTGTAATTCTTTCCAGCTATATTTTATATAACAGTCCTTAGTTATTTTTTTCGTCATTTTTTTTGTTGTTGTTGGCGATGGCCTAAAAGCAGTTCACACTATGAGGAAAAACTAGAAGATAATCTTGGCAAGATTCTGAGTAGATAAAATGGTCTGGAGGTTATATCTGCTGTGGGAGATGGTTCTCCAGCTGGTTTCTCCTCTCTTCTGTTTCATGGTAGTTATCACTTGCACAAGATACTTCCACAGGTTCACACTTCTCTTCCAGGTTCCATATTTCCCTTTCTGAGAAAGGGGTAAAGTAAAAGTTAAACCCATCATCTCTCCCATATTACAATATGGTCATATATACTTCTTGACCTATGGAGGTTGTGGCTTTATGGTTTTTCTTCAGTATCCTGTTCATCTGCTTCTCCTAGTATTAGGTGGTTGAACTATGCCAAAGTCATCTTTGTATGTCACAAGTAGCATTTAATTTATCAAGAATAGTGGTAGTGATGTCACAGCATCTCTTGCATCCTTGATACCTGTTCTGGACTTTCCTGCCTTTTTACCTTAATTATTGTGACCCTTTGTAAAAACTTCCTGATTACAATCAATATGTACAGAGTGATTTTTGCCCTGTAATAAGGGGAAGCAGCCCCTGATTTGCTGATCTCTTCATTACTGTTGTGATGCCAAGCATGAGAGGTCATTCTGGCTTTGACTTGCACATGTCACACAGATGTTAATAACATCATTAAATAACTCACTGATGGCCCATGTAGTATAGTCTCAGATCCAAATAGATCCTTCTGCTTAACTATGTTGTTAGGGCGGTTTTGACATCCATCTCTTCCCCCCTGTCAGTGCACTTATTTGTCCATGTTTACCTAATCTCATTGCTCCAGTGCAAATGTGTTTGTGTATTTATGTACAGGCAAAGGTACAAAGGTATCTTCATTTAAATGGCTGTTTCAATGAGACAATCTTTTTTTTCCTTATGGAGTCTGTGTTTTAAAAATCCTCAACTTGTTAATTTGTAAATCTGGAACTGTGACTGGCAATACCAACTTGGTGTAAGAAATGTGGTAGTAGATTTAGAAGCATTTATCAGCTTTGACGCTGCTGTATTCCTTCTTACACCACAGTTCCTGCTTTTACTTAAGTTAAATATGGAATATTGCACACCTAGTACTGTGCAGATTTGTGTTTATAACCTGCATGTGACTTGCTGGTGTGTATTACTTCATCCAGATTTAATTAACAGTGGTAAGTATACTAGCACTCTGTTCTGTAGAGTGTCTATTTTAGGAAATTTCTTAGTACATTGTACCTGTTGCTTGTTGTCTGAGCATACTTCTGCTTGCCGTTTATGGTCTAAAGGAAGCAAAGTCATGTGAGCAGTGGGAGAGACATACACATTTAGGTCTCTGTGGCATAGTAGCATGCTGTTGTCATGTGATAATCTTCAGGCGAGATAAAATGTGTCACTGGTTTTCAGATTTATTTTGTAAAGATTTGTATTAACACTTAAGAACAGTGATCCTTTTTAATGTTGTTGGGCTTGATCTTGTAAATAACTTGGATAATACTTATTCAGAGCAGCAGTTGTGGTTTAATTTCACAGTTTCTGGAGATCTTAACTTGGTGCGTCTGCTGTAATTGGAGATGTGCTCCCATTTCCAGAATTCTGAGTACTTGAATAATCCCGGATACTCATTGTTCATGTGTCTTAAATTGTCTGCTTAAAATGTATCTTTCATTGAAGTTGTAGAGTCTACATTTTCATAATGTGCATGTGAGTAACATAACACTCAGCCTTTCCCAATGCGTTGTGTAACTTGCCTCATGTGTTTCCAGGAAAAAAAGCTGCTTGTGTAAAGATAAGAGGTGTGAAATTGTGTGTGGACATGTTCTTCTCATTCAAGTGAGGATTGTCTTAGCACTCACTGGGGAGAAGGAAGGTGGCTGTTGCCATACTGCCTGCCTTGGGGATCAAGTCCATCTTAACTCATAAGGCATGGATGGCACTGTCCAAACCATGTCTGTAGTCCAGGTTTCCTGTCTCAAAGGTTCACAATTGGTCTGTAGTTCATATTTAAGTAGTCATTGTATCTTTTTTCCCAAGCTTAGACAGGTCTGCATGGGGGACAGAATTGGTTTTCCTATAAGAACAATAAGGTCATGGGAAATAGTTTAAGTTGGTTCACAGCATAAATGTAGTGAACATCATATTGCAGCTGCCTGAATGTGCTGGAGGAGTTACCTCTTCCAGTTGAGTTCACTCGACAGTAAGGTAATTAGGAGGAGAGGGTGGGGAACAGGACAGCAAATAATTCATATTCACCACCCTCCTATTGCGTGTGAGGGTGTGATACAGAAGCAGGTGGCTTTGTAGCGTCATCTCCATAATTGAATAATCAAGTGCCTTTATTGCAAAGTTCAAGTAACACATGAATGCTGTTGTTCTTCTCTGAAGTAAGTACTAACTGCACTTGGAAGAGTAATTATCCTTAAAGTAGGTCGTTGAGGACTACACAGAAGGATCGTACTGTCAGAGTTGGGAATTTAATCTTAAAAATTGTTGCCATTCAGCTTGCCTTTAGACTCGTGGATCAAACTTGTCTCATCCCTGATATGCTTTCACTTATACACTAGGTTCCAATTCAGTGATATTTTCTTCCCCTAGTATTCTCTGTGCAGAGATATCCACCATGAGTGAATGATGGCATTATGAAAGATGAAAGCCCCTGTTTTCCACAAAGACTATATGCTTTGCAAGTTTGAACCATAAAGTAGTTTAAATTGAATTGCATGTTGGGGACGTAGTTTGGCTTTTAGAGCCCAAGAATGAAAGACTATGCCTTGTTAGGGGTATTGGGAGAGACTTGCCTGAGTAAATTTAGCTGCCATCAGAGTTGAGTTGTTTGGTCTCTTTTAATCTCAGCTGAATCATATCTGCACTAAAAATATAGTGTTGTGCTTAACCCATTTAGTTTCTGCTCATGTTTCAGTTGGATTGCTAGTCAAATTGTTAATATCTGGCATACTGGGGGTGTGCTGTTGCAAGGTGCATGCATGCTGTAAAAACATTTAAGCTAGCTAATGATCTGATAAAGTAATTCTCTGACACTGTTGAATCTTGCTTAGTGTCTCTACTGCAACAACATCAATGTGCTATGAGCATCAGCTATTTGCCTCTTAATGGCTGGGTGGGCCTCTTTTATACAAGCAGTATACCCTGATGTATGCCCACCATATGCACGCACTGTGTCTGTCGCACGTATGGAGCAGACACGGGGGCTGCAGACAGTCTGTGACTCACACCTTGCGTAGGTCTGGCTTAGGGAGGGGAGCTCAAGGGGTACATGGGTTGGCAGGGGGGAGGGTTTGTTTTTTTACTTTCCCACCCCGCCTCTTTCCTCCTTTGGCAATCTCCTGCACTGTAAGCTTGCCTTATGCTTAGAAGTGCTGTTTTTGAGTCCACGCAAGCAGATCTACCTGGTGGTGTTTCTGTAATGCTGCGTCTACCACCGGTGTGCAGAAAAGCTGCCTTCTGTACTTCTCCTGAAGAGCCGAGCTGAAATCCTCTGGCAAGCTGTCTGACACTGTGCTCCTAAACAGAGACTTCATTGGCAATGTTTGCTGCTGCTTATGTAAACTAACTTACTGCAATTTGGTGAATAAGTTAATTCAGTTTTTGTATTATTGCCATCCAGTGGACAGTTGCAACGTACTGGGTTGTTGTGAGTCCTTAAAAACAATAGATGATAATTGAATACTACTTGCTTGCACAATAGTGTGGTCCTGATGCAGACGTTACAGAAAGGAATATTACTTCTTAGCATATGGATGCATATAGTTTGGGAACCTTAACTTATGGTTATATGCTTCCATGGCAACTTCATACCTCTCTCCAAAGGTATAGGCTCAGATATCCCATTAACTTCAGGGGATGTTTGCTTAACTCCATATGAAACAGATTTTATTTATGCCTATGTAACTGATTATTTTGAGTTGATCTGTTTTTTTTTTTTCTTTTGTATGCTATCAAAGAATAAGTTTTTACAGCACCCTTTATGGATTTTACTGTGAAGCCAGTTACCTACTTGTTTCATATCCTTCAAAGACTGTCCATGAAGTCAACTCAGAAATAGGTTCTGGTTAAAGGTAACTGCATTTTAATTGCTGATAAATGCAGCTTTAAAAACAAGCTAGTTACTTGGCCTCTGAGAATGCAAGTGGTTTTGCCTGTAGGAAGTTGTTTTAGAAGACTGTGCCAACTGTATGCCTCCCTAGGCTTGCTCGTACTAGTATTCTCTGGTGGAGCAATTTAAAAAATGTCTTGGGCAGGATTTTCGTAAATCTGTGCAGTCCAATCGGAGCTTCACTTAATGGAGCAATGTATAAATAGTGCGGAGAGTCAAGTGACCATCAGCTGGTCTGAATGGGTTTGACCAATGCAGTCACAGGGTCTGAGGTATGCAGAAGCTGGAATCACTGGAAACATGCTTTGCTGCGGAGATACCCTGGCTCTGGTGTAATTATGTAACTGCAGAGGAATTTATGTCCGTAAGAATGTGTTTTAATTAGACACCTGTATTTAATGTTGGTTTCACCTTCTGTATCATTACCTTGGGTTTTAAAAAAAAGTTGTACATTACTTTTCTACGGAGTTACTACCTTGGCTAACTTTTTCATTAAGTAGTGCATATTGCAATGCATAGCTGAACTCCACAATTACATGTTTCCTTTGTAAAGAGTATGCTTACTCAGTTGAAACAATGCATTGAGTTGTTTCACTGAATTCAGAACTTAAGACATAATGGCTATTTGCCTAAGTTCATATTAGGTAATTAAAAGTTCTTGGCATGCTTGGTGAATGCTGAAATTCCATTGTATTGTGCATTAAGTATGGAGAAACATTTCTTAAACTGCAGTACCAGTGCACTGACATGCAAAATTTTGGCTGTCCCTGGTAATGACTTTATTAAAACTCGGTGAAACTGTCAGCTCTGAACTTGAAGAAATAATGGCTTGCTTTCTGTTTGGACATTATTGAAACTAATATCTAGGTAACAACTGCTTTCTGTAAAGCATCTCCTGCCACATTTCCAAGTATTGCAATATGGATCCTAAGCAAACTAGTAAAAGGCACCTATTTCTTTGTGTTTGTCCACTTGATACCTGTGGCAGCATTGTCCAGAACATAATTCTAATTTTTTTTCCACATGCAATAACATCGTGGGAAGAACTATTGTTCAAAACCAAGTAATTAATATTTCCCTCCCTACCTTCTGTGCTCTTTATACTGAGTAGCTATTTCCCTTTCTCATTGCAGAATTTAACACCTGTCAGTGACATCCCTGTTCTTGCAATGTGTTAGTCCATGATGTGAATCTCTCCTGCTGCAAAGCTGATTGATAAGGACCTGTTCTCTTTCCTATCAATGCAACAGCTAGGATTTTGATTTTTAAAAGTTATTGTTTTTACTAAAATTGGAAGAAGTATAGTGCTGTACATATCAGTATCTTTCTTGCCTTGGCTGATCGATCTACTTTAAGAACATTGTCATATTAAACATACCTTGATTCAGCAAGTAAAGGTAGGAGTATGTTAGGCAGTGATTCACAAATGTTCTTGTCAGCTGCCTTTGTATCTGATGCATAGCATACATCCAGTAGTATTTTTTGGATTTTGACTTGATGGCGCCAGGTTGGCTTTTACATTTTTGGCAATAAAACTTCATATTAGTACAGTTCACCAGTGTCAAAAGCATCACCTGTTTATTATAGATGGTGGTGGGTTCTTTTAAGTAGCTTGGTGTTCCTTCCTTTTCACATGGCAATGAGAGTCCTGTTTGTACAAATACCAAACCAGTCATCGCTCAGTTGGCTGTGACGATTCATGGCCCAGGCTTGTACATGTGGAGCAGGTCCACAGTGCTACAGGAAAGAGCTCCTGCATCTCTGAGGTGGCCACAAACCTCTCATCCCTGCAAGAGCCCTTAACATGAAGTGATGCTACCCATTGTCTGTTGGGGCACTCAGTGACCTTTTCTATACTGCATACACTTGCATACCCTGCTTCTTTAGTTGTCTGGGGGTGGTTAGGAAATGCCACCCCGTGGCTGCCCCCTCAGCAAAGTCTGCCCTAGCAGGAGAGTTGTCCAGGCTCAAGGCGCTGCTCCTTCCCTCATTTCACTTACTGGTGGCTTACCTTTGAGGGGCCTGGCTAAAACTTGTGAATGACTGAATAGCTAATAATATAATGAAAACTCTTCTCCTCCTGGTTTACTGAAATGCTCTTTCCCGATATGAGATATGATAGAGATGAGTCTTGCTTCTTGCAAGCTGTTGGGCTGTAACTGAGGGGGAAGCTGGAAGTGTTGCTCTGGCAGTGGGAATGGTTAGCCCATGGCTGTGTCATGGTGAAAATCTAGTAGAAGGTTGTGGGCTTTTCTAGGTGGTAGTGAGAGGGTGGCTTGTCTTGAGTTGGATTGAAGGCAGGAAAGTGTCGTGAAAGCATCGGGTATGAAAGGAGGAAGAAGTGGAGAGGTTGCAGTAAATGAATTCTGCAGATCAGAGTTGTCCAGCAGAAATCTCATTGTTTCCTCAGCTTCGGGGCTGCTGCTCTTTCTAATTTGTCTATTTTTGGTTGTCTTTATTGATACTGACCTTGCCATGTAAAATCTTAGCACTTGATTTCTTGTTCTTTGAGTAAAATATATTTTAGTCACCACTGGAAGGTCAAGTTAGACATGCATCTATTCAGACTGTTCGCAGGTGTGCTACACTATAGTATAATGGGTTCAGCTCTGAAAAGAGTTGGGATTCTTGCAATTGACACCAGAGACAAAGGATTTAAAATCTGTATGTTCAGGAGTTCTTATGCATAGACTCAAAACACTGTTCTTTAATAGTGAACTCTAAGCTCCTCTTCTCTGCTAAATTATGTAGGAATTGTACTTTCCTTACTGCAGTGTGGGATACATTTCACCATTTCAGGATTACCTCTGTGCCTTTACATTTACTTTGATTTACTTAATGCCCTTCCTGACAGGGGGGAACAGCCTGTGTTTTTTTTTTTTAATCCACAGCTTCTTGTACTGGATTAAGGAGGGACTTGAGGTGACTTTGGTTCTACTATTAGTCTACTTCAAATTTGTGAGCGTTTCTTATATCTGCTTTTGGCTCTTTGTTAATACATGAGGATGAAAACAGGTTATTTCAGATTAAAGTTGCAGGAACACCCTGTGAATGCTTGTTAATTATAAAAGCTAATGACTGCATACCTGAAGTGATTCTGTCCTGGCAAGGCACTTTCCTGTTTACTATACACAGATCTCTTGTAGAACATTAACCGTAGAAAATTCTTTATAAGAAGGCTTATCTACAGAAATGTTTCTTGTACTGATTTTTTTTTCTAATTGTTTCTGCAGGTCATGTTGGACTAATGCTGTGGATCGGTCAGCCCAGAACTTGTAGCTGCTCATCAATCGCTCAGTAGTCAGTGTAGATTCTGTCTTAACAATCAGCAGCTACATCTGGCTACTGGGTCTCTGATGACATCTCACATCTTCTATCTAGACTTTGTTGGATTTTTATCATCTCTCCTAGGTGCAGAGCAAGTTCACAGTGCTAACAAGTTAACATCTGAGGTGTGGCCCCAAGTAAAGGATTGGATATCTCATGGATCTGCCTCACAGTGGGAATCAGATTAAATACACTGATATAGTGTATTGGGAAGCAGCAATGTTTTCCATAGCCTATTCTTGGGGCTTGTAGTAGTTGAACTGATTAATGTTTGCAAATTTGAGCTTAAAAAAAAAATGTGGACTTCACTTTTCTGAATGAAGAATCTTTAACCTACCCTAGCCAAAGGGCAAGTGTTGAAAAAGGCATCTTGGCTGATTGCATGACTATGTATTAGGAGAAGAAATGTACTGTGAACTGTGGTGTGCACAGCTGCTGTTTATCATTTATATGGGAAGACTGTCCAGGTTTGGGGCATGAACCTGGCATACAATGTAGATTTCTGTGTTTGTTAAGCAACAGCTACATTGTCTGCTGGGTTTCCAGCTGCCTGGAAATACAAAATGGAGGGTTATCTACGTTTTGTTGTTCTTTTTTGGTCAAGTTGTCTCTCTCATAATCTTGTATGAGGAAAATAATACAATTGAAGTCCAGTGGCTGCCTAACTTCTTGTTCCAGCTCAAGGGATCCAGCTGGTGTCAGCTAGAGCTAGTAGCCAGGGTGGGTCTGAAACTAGTTAGGAAAAAGACTCCAGGGGACTGAAGTGTATCAGACACCTGAGCCTGGGTGGCTCTCAAGTGAAAACTAATGCATGCTGCATGCATAACTATTAGTTTCCTTTGGTGGTGGTACTTCACTTTTTTTCTACTTCAGAGAACATTATATATATGTGTGCCCTACAGTCAGGGAATTCCTCATTGGAGAAGAAAGTAGTGGGGAGCTCTTCATAGGTCTGTTTTTTCAAGTAACACTACAGATGGCATGGCTTATAATACACAAAGTGCCTAGAAATAATTCGGGAGGGTGATCTAATGTCTTGACTGATACCAGCTGGATCTCCTGATTTTTGTGTTGCACTAAATAAAACTAGGATGCTTCACTTACGTACTGTATCCAGCTGTGCAGTGACAAAACAGTCAGCTTTAATTTGAAAAGACTAGGCCTGACTAGTAGTCCTGTCATACCTGGACTGCAGTCACAGTAGCAAATGTGGAGGCTTGTACAGCATATGGCTGTACTGCTAACCCTTCAGTGGCAGGCTTGGTGTCACTTTGACCGTGGACGTTGGAAGTGTTACGATGGCCACTCAAGCAGTGAAGAAATGTATGATTGGCTTAAAATTAAGCCCATCTATGTGAATTATCAATAGGTTAAAGATCAGCAGACAATTAGATTGTTTTATTTGAATAGTAATACTTCAAGATGCAGAAGGGTTCCTAAGTGAGTGCTTATATTTAAAACTGGTTTTTTGTTAAAAACAAATAAAAATGATGGTGGAAAGAATTGTGTCTTTGTATTCACTGTATTAAACTGGGTTTCTACTGAGTCTTACAGGACCTAGGGAGCATAAACCTGTTAGTTACTAAATCTAATATAGATGGTCCCTGGATATTTTATCAGCCTAACTTTGCTCAATAAACATTCACCTTTTTGCATTTGTGTTTTAAATAAAAATGTACAGACATTTGTCAACAGACATTATTTTGGGCAAATCATTCCCCATTGAAACAACTGGATTGTCTATATACCTTTTGAAAACTGATTGTTAAGATTCAGTGTTTGTCCTCTACTTTACATGTTTTCAATGCCAATCTGTTAGCATCTAGGTCTCTGACATTGTAAAATTGGTGAGAACTTTATATCTGTGGTGTTCTTGTTTTTTTTTTTTTATTTTATTGTACTTTATCAGTGCTGTTACAGATTTCTCACTCCTTATAGCCTCCTGCTAAATCTTGACAAGTATATGCCCAATATTCATAAAGCTGGTACTATATTCCTCTCCACAATGTTTCTGTGGCTCATTTAGCTTCAAGAGGATTAAAAAAATCAGCAGTTCTTGTGTTGCTTTGTTTCTGTGCTTATTGTTGTTCAACTCGCCTTATTCTGACATGAATCCTGAAAAGCTAATTCTGCCCCAACTGACCATATAGAAAATACTGTATAGCAATTCAAACACAGATCACCAATGTTCAACATCAAGCCCCCTCTCCTATTCAGTTTCACTTCCCCAGTATGTTTCAGTTAAACTTAAAATGTTGAAATCCCCTTTGTGGGCAGGTACTTCTGGTTCCCCTTATTTTTCTGTCATGCTACTTGCTTTTATATACAGGCACCTTTTAAAACAAAGAAAAACTGCTACCTTATTCTGAGGTTCTTTGGTTATTTTCAGTGTCTAGTATAGCTCTAGTATAGCTAATGGAAGCATGTAAAAATGGTTACTCATTTTACCATGTTGTTTGTTTATTGTAGTTCTCTGTTCCTCTATCAATTCTTCTATATGGAATCTGGTGGAACTGGCATGAATGCCTATCCCTCCCACTCTCCCACTGAGGGTACCATTACTGCTCCTGATTAAACTTCTCACAGCAGCATGGAGTTCTTCTACGTTCAATGGAAGAAACCAGGTCCTGTGACATACCACTTTTCAGGCATTTGGTTTGAGTTTCTATGTTCTTTGAGCTTTCACTTCCAATGGTAATGTTGGCCGTATGTGTGTGATGCTCTTGCACTGTGATGTTCAGAAGTGCAAGGCCTGTAGTCATCACAGGTGTAGACTGACTACTGTGCCCTCTATTTCTCGGGGGGGAATAGGAGATGAAGAGTCTAGAGCTGTCCATCTCATTAAAGCATCTCTAAAGCCAGGTCAGGGCAGTAAATGGTGTTAATTACTGGATTACTCATCTGTATCCAGAAGGCAGAGCTCAGAGAGAGCTCAGAGTTTAGGATTCGGAGTTGATTTTTTTTTTTCCTGTACAGTTCACTAAGCAGGTAAGAACTAAGTGTCAGCTGGATCTGTTTGGAAAAATAGGCCAGAGAAGTTTGCAGTACTTTCACCCTGTATTTTCTTCTTCCTCTCAGTTCATGTAATACCTTCCCACTCTGATATTTCTTCCTGTCTTGACTTTATATCTGTTTAAGTCTTGATACTAAGAAGAACAATACTTCTACTTTCTAGCTCCAGATAATTACTAGGAAAGCCTCACTGCTTACTATTTCTCTGTTATGTGAAGAATGCCTTTAAACTTTAAGTTTTTTTTTTTTAGCTATGCATATTCTTTCTGTGCAAATCAAGATTCAAAGGACACATCTAATCTGACCTTGATGCACTTAACAGGATGTGGTGCCATACCAATACATGGTAGTGACAAATATATTATGTCAGGTTCTGATTAAGTTTCTACTACTGCAATACTGCACTATCCAAGTATAGTTTTCTTATTTAGAAGAAACTTAGTATGAAATAGTGCAGTTGACGAGAACCCCCAGCTCCCTTTCTAAGGGGCTGCTTTCTTCTCTTCCTCTAGTCTGTAGGGATAGCCATGGTTGCCCCTCCCCATGTGCAGAATCTGGCACTTGTCCTTGTTAAACTTCATGTGGTCGGTGATTGTCCAGCTCTCTAATTTGTCAAGATCTCTGCAAGTCCTCTCAACCCTCAATGGAGTCAACAACTCTCAATTTAGTGTCATTTGCAAAGTACCTCCTAGTCATACATTCATATACAAAAAGTGCCTTCTAGTCCTCTATTCAAGTCATTTATGAAAGTGGGGATTTTACGTTTATGAAGCATTTACAGAAACATTTATGAAAATAGGAATGCACGGAGTTTTAGAACAATCTCTTAGAAACCCTCTAGCAGCCACCTTTTCTTTTCTTCAGCCTGAGGAAGTACTTTTCTGATGGCTGAGATATCACTGGGGCTCCTCACCAGGCATATTGTCTAAACAATAAACATAATCTCGTGGTAGACTAAGGAAGAAGAGAAAACTGCTCTTAATTTTAAGAAAGTGGCACACAGTTGCATGTAGTATGATAGTTGCTGACTGTGTATACAGTAGTGAGTTTCATTTCAAGAAGCTTTGCTGCTCCTACCTATTAAATAACTTTATCCTTTTAAGATGGTATTTTTTCTAGCTACTCCTAAAGTTTTGTTCTGTAGGTTGCTAAGTAACACCCGCACACACTAAATCTTCCATTTACTTTGAATGCCACTATTCCATGCAAAACACCTTTCCAAAATTAGTGTCTGTCAAGCTCCTGAAAGGTAGTGGTGCTGTAATTCAAGTCAATCATGCTGCCTGCAGTAGGTGTTAATTCTCCCATCTGAAGGCATTTGCAGAATCACTAATATGGTGAATCTCTGATTCTTTTTAGCTACAAGAAAGCATCTTCTGAAACACTTAAACACTAATTCTAGAAAGAGAAGTAAATTACCTCTTTTTAAAGCTTTGATTTGTTTAAAATGCAGAGAGGTGGGCTGAATGACTAGGTAGGGTAGTTTTCCTATGTCCCAGGGCTGGCCAACCAGTGCCTAAATGGGCATAGATGCTGAGGCTTATAGGGAGCAGGGAGATGCAAGGGAACAGGTTGATGAAGAGTAGTCATGAAAAACTTTAAATTTCATTAGATCTCTTCTATGGTAAAAGGGATCTATCCCTTCCTGTGCACATCTCTGTAAATTCAGTATACTGTTCAGCTTGATGTATTTGCTATATAAGGCAGTTTGGGTATTTTTCTTCCTTGGTACACCTGTACTTGTTCCCTAGTTGTTCATATAGACTAGACAGATGAGCTGTGCCTATTTTTGGAACAGTATCAGAAACTGAACTGGATGACATCTCTGCTGAGACCAGGAGTTGCTATTACTTTCCTTGAGCATGTCTTCTCTGTTCCATGAAGATCACTTGGTGATACAAGCATAAAGAAGTCTATCTTGTAGGCTTGCGTAGAGCACTGACTGCATAATTGCATTCTTTCCAAAATGTCCACATAAAAGACATGAAAACCACAGCAGCACAGCCAAGAATACCTTGGCTCTGTAGCTGCAGCCTTTCAATAAGCAAAAAAATGAATGAATGTAAAAGTAAACAGACCCAACCACTGCCTTTTGTCTACTTCGGTAAACCTAGGCAGCTACTGCAAAGCACAGTGGTGGTTTTTGTCATGGTTACTGCAAAGCTGATTCATTAACTGTAGGATTAAGAGTTGTGACAACTCTTTCTAATGTCTCCCTCTATTTACTTTTCTATATATATGTATACTGAGAGAGAGGTGTGAAAGAAAGTTGTACGGGTTGTTGAATAGCCTATCTGTGCACTTTGCAGAAGGTTCTCAATCTTCTCTGCCAGTTAGTCCTGGGTCTGACAACTTCCTGAGGGGAACTTTTTCTACTAATAGATATTTAGCTGTTCTCAGCTATCAGTGTAGCTTATGACAGTTCTGTATCATAGCTTTTGGTCTGTCTTTAGAGTTTTCTTTCTTAGTAAATGGAGCTATTGGCTTTTATACTAAAGCATGTTAAGTTATTAAACCAAACTAGCATGGATGTTCAATTACGCTTAGTTAACAGCCTGTAGCTTACTTGACACAATCAGAAAAAAAATAAAACTAAATCCTAGGATGGTTGCTCTATGTGACAGCAACATGGAAATCGCTGGAGTTCCCTGAACAATAAAGGATGTCAGTCACGCACTGTATAACCTACTAGTTGCGTAAGCAGTCTCCCCTGAAGCTTTTATGCCTTTCTCAAAGGCTAATAGCACCCCATTTTTTTCATCACCTACAATGGATAAGGATGAAAAAAGGACTTTGGGTAGTGATTATAAGTTATTTCATAAGCTACATTTTCATAGAGGATTTTAACCTCAAGTGAACTTCCTAGTAATGTAGAAAGACATGGATTTACATGGTGGGATAGGCTGCCAAGCTTCTGGGTTTCTTTGTGTTTAATAGTGTTACAAAAAACAAAACCCTCCCAGTGGCCAAAATCCCTTCAGTTCTCTCCTAACAAGGACAGCGTGATTTAATGTGCTCACTTGGATCCAAGCTTCTGCTGTGTTGTGAGACCACAAAAGAAAGTTGCTGTCTAGAATATGTGTTCTAAGTGTGTGGTATCTTCATCTGCTTTGTAACATCCCTCTTTTGTGGCTGGGGAATTGAGGCATAGTGAAATGAAGGGCTAGCTTTTTCCCTGTCCCCATGTGAAAGTCAGGTTTGAATGGAAGTATACAAAATGCTGGGTCTCTTCAGTGGCTTCTCAGCCCTGAGGGAAGGAAGGCACTTTGACAAAATATGTAGAGAAGTGAAAGTGAGTTTGTTGTTTATAATAAAGAGAAGTTGGGAGGAGGACGAGGAAAGGATCTGAGTTTTGGAAAGCTCTGGATACTGAATAGAACAGTACCTTAATGCTACTGCCTGTATAAATTTGAGTACAACTCAAGGAAGTGGGAGACCCAAATTCAGTTTCCTTTTTGCATTACCTGCAGATTGCCCTGACCCCTGTTTTATACTGCTTAGTAGCAGCAGGATGCTTTCCTTTATTAAAGTGGTGTTGCTGTGCCTCAAAGAAATACAAGTTCATATATCCAAAGAGTAAAAACATAACTGTGGTTTGGTGGTCAAAGCACACGTGACTGAAATAGAGGTTGGCTTGAGGCAGAAAACCTGCTCCCCAGGACTGCCAGGAATGTTGTGTTAGAGTTGTTAGCTCTAGAAGCTGTAGGAGCAGGGTAGTTGCAATGGCATTTTGCTCTCAGTGACACCCCTACTCCTCATAGCACATTTTGTTTTCACCTCTGTAGGGTGACCAGGTGAGCTTGGTCCCGGTATTTGTAAAAACAAAGTGCTCAGGACTGGGACCTTTCTTCTGCCTCCTCACGGTCCTCTGAACTTTGTACTGGGTAGGGAGTAGTGAAGTGGGAGTATGCCCATCCCTCGACATCTGGGAGGTACAAGAGATTGAACCTGAAAATTCATCAGGTTTGGAGTCAATTAAAAGAACTAAGTGAATGAGAACAAATATTTTGCAAGTTCCTTGTGCACCACAGTGTTGAAAAAAATTGATATAAAGAAAGTTTTGAACGTAGCAGATCGTTATGCAGGATGTTCTCGTATGCAGCTGATGCCTTGACTGCAGATGACTGTGACCCTGGTTTAATGGGGTCTGTTGTACAAAAGCAAGTGCCTATACAGGTATTCATGATACATAGTACTACGAGAACAGGAATATAAGGTCCCTCGGAAAGGGATTTAACCACAGATACAGACTTCCTTGAATGCTGTGTTGACATTCATTGTTTATCTGCTCAGACTAGTCATATTTGGAAACACTGTTCTATTCTGACATATGACTTTTCCCAGGAGCAGCAAGGCTCACAACTAAGATTTCACAATAAAGAAAATTCTGTTTCTCTTTGTGGGAATGTTATAGTAAATCCATGACAACTCATTTGGCACAGAAATGTTTTGTTTTCAGCAAGAAATTCCCCATCACCACCATCTCTACACATTTTTGATGTGTTTCCTTGTGTTGGGGTTTTATTTTGACTTTTTTTTCTTCTTTTTTTCCTCAGGAGGGTGGGAGCGGATCATTTTGCTTTTAGCCCCCTGGCCGTCTGCTTATAAACAATGCAATAGGTATGAGGAACCCAAGTCCAGGCTTGTGCATTTCTGTGTCACCACCAGCCGTGGAGTTGTTCCTAATTTATGACCACCTGAACAAGTTCAGCATCAGGCCCTTAGGATCTGTTTGGCTGGTGCTGCACTGAAGTTACACATCCTGCTCTAGGCAAAGGGTGGGCACGATGCAAAATATTGAGGTGGCACAAACACATGGGCAGTAGCTTAAATAGAAGGTAGCAATTTCAAACCTGCATGGCTGGAAAGGTGGAGATATCTGCAGTTACCAGTGAGGTCATTAAGGATCAGACACCAGTGTCATTCCCTGGCTCAGTACTGGTGGCATGTTAGTGCAGGATACATCTGGAAGTCAGTGGTACTTCTGGAGGTTGTACTTCATATGTCTGATCCTTTTGGAATTTTTGTTTGTTTGTTTGTTTGTTGACCACAGTGTGTAGTTCTTAAGTAGAAATTATTCTGTTACATCAGATCTTTTTCCAATGTACCAAGCTAATTAACCTGATTACAGTAAGTAACACTAGAGATGGCAGTTGTTAGGGTTTTTTGATGGTTTGTTTGTTTATTTTGCAACCTTCCCTGGAGTTACAGGGGATATTCTGAGCAGGATAATGCATATGGTGAAATCCGCTCTTTGCTGTAGTTCTTGGAAACTCAGAACTCCATGATCACAGTTTGCACCCACCTAAAACTCCAAGGTTTTAAAGGAGGGGGCATTTTCCTGCTTCAGTGTTTGCTGCACCGTCCAAAGTGCTCTCACTGTCAGTCTTGGAACTGGAAGAAGTGCCCACTTCTACCTTCAAAGAAACGTGGAGTACGAAAGGAGGTTTTCAAGGATGTGACTTTGTGAGCAGAGAAAATAGAACCATAGTGGCATTGCCAACACCTCTCAAGACTTTCCAAAAAAGCTGGTCGGCTAGCCTTAGTCTGAATGCATTTGCTGCATGTTGCTGAAACTATAGTTCAGGTTATGTTGCTGTTACTATTATAAAACCTAGGAAGTGGGTGTTTATAAATGCAGTCAACATTCCCACTGAGCAAAAATTGGCCTTATAAGGGAGTTGTCCCAACAGTGAGAAGGATTATTTAAAGCAAAAGAAAACGCTGAATTTCTGCTGTTCAGAAAAAAAAAAGGAAGCAAAACCAGGGATGGAATATTAAAATGTTCCCCATGCAAAAACATCTTGTTTTC
Organism: Oxyura jamaicensis; assembly: GCF_011077185.1. NCBI lineage: Eukaryota > Metazoa > Chordata > Aves > Anseriformes > Anatidae > Oxyura > Oxyura jamaicensis. The sequence goes on from NC_048893.1 coordinate 114,192,574, forward strand.
TTTTTTTTTAATGTGGTTTTTATCTAAAAGATACCCAGTTGATCCAATGATAATTTGTGATGGAAAATGAGTTAATTGCCTCATTTGCTTATGTAATTAACTGGTTTTGTGTAATTAGGAAAAAAGTTACATTAGTGCATCAGCACAATGTCACCAGTATTCTGCTGCTCACCAAAGTCAAGATTAGGCTCTTCAAAGTTCATTTGCACCTCTCTTAAGGTTCAGTGAACCTAAAGTTTTGCTGTAGCAGAAGCATGAGATGGCGGCCAGTACTCTCAGGGGATACCATGCTTGGAGTGAGAAGTGCTTGATCATGGCCAGGGTGGAAGGCAGGAGGGGTTGGGGATGGGCAGACCTAGGAGCCCACTGAGAGAGGCGTCTCCAAAAACAGGTAGTCATAAGCAAGGTTTACTAAGTCGTAGTTCTAACATTGGCAAGGACTACAACATAATCCATAGCGTAACCAGGGCTGGTATTTGGCCTAAATCCTTCAGACATGGCCTCAGTTAACATCATTAATAAAGCCACACGCTTTGCAGACATCATCTCTTTCTGTGTCATCTATTCCTCTTCTTCCAGGTTTGATGTTTTCTGCCCCTTCTAATCTTTCTCTTGTGCTTTCCTCACGCAAGGAGATAGAAGTTCCTTAAGAGGAACTTGCTGTCATCAAAAAGTGAAGCTGCTGCTGGGCTTTCTCATTCGTGACTGGAATTTCTCCTTCCCTCCCCAGCTGCTGTTTATCGCAAGATGCTTCCACTTTCTGTCTGCTTCTGGATTCCTTGACAAATTGGGTTCTTTCAGAAAAATCAAGTGCAATGTTCCAATTGTATGGGTGCAGTTGTGCACATATTTCTCCATCCAGGTATCGCTAATGGGAAAGGAAGAAGTTGAGGCATGTGTGTTGAGGACAGGTAGCGCTCAGATCCTGTACATTATGAGCCTTAAAATCCCAGCACCTCACCTGTAGTCCTTCTAACATAAGGTCTTCTGTAAAGTGAAACTTCTAAAGAAAAACGTGCTTTGAGCCCTTGGGATTGTAAAGCATGAATGTGCCTTTTGTTTTTCCCCTGAAAAAGAGATATGAGACAAAACAAAACCTATGAACTATCACAACATATTTAGAAATGTATTGGAATACATAGGGAGACAAAGAAATGAGCCACAATTTTTGCAAAGCTTGCTGCAGTGTTGAATGGCTGCAGTCAGACCATTTGTACTACACAGTATGAAGTGCATGCTGGGTTCCTTGTGGCTGCGGTCACAGATCTCACTCCCATGCCCTACCTCCCGTCATTTCAAATTGTGATTGCCAATGAAACTTTTTCCCCAAAAAAGTTTACCCTCTGAAAGAAGGGAGCATAGCCGTCAGTACTCACTAGGGTAGGCAGGGCCAGCTCCAGTACCAAGTCATAGCTACAGTAAGCCCTCTACATATATCAGCCTTATTGCGGTCTTGTGCTGTGGCTTGCAGTTCACAGTGCAGGATGGGTCTAGCAGACAAGATAAAAACAAAAAGTGAAATGCACCCAGGATTACAAAGGTGACCTAGGTAAACTGCTAAAGCTATTTGGATGCAACGTTTTGCTGTGCCATCACAGTGCTACCTGGCTACAGAGTGATGTACAGGCTCGGCCAACCTGAAGAAGCAAAAAAGAACCTTTGTGCTTGTGCACTGAGGTTTCTGATCATGCTGTTTAAGTTTTTTTTTTTTTTTTCTTTTTTTTCTTTTTTTTCCCTGCTCGTCTGTATATCACAACAGATCATCATGTTCGTTGTTCCCCCCAAAGCTGTGAGAATAAGTAGTGGGAAGCGAAAGGATATCGTCGAGCAGAGAAAAAGTCACAGACAAGAAATGTGTAGCTCTGAGAATATTTTCTCCATTGAATATTCAAAGTGGGGACATTAAGGTGGAGGGTTTGGGGGAGGACTGCAAATTTCCTGTAGTAACTCACAAGGGGTGAGGCTGGAACTGCTACATCGTTTTTGCTCTTTTATGATCAATTGTGATGTAAATGCTGATGGCTGCTTAACAGGCAAAACAAAGTAGGGAAATGATGAGTCATATGTACTCATAGCTTGTCTGAACAAGTAATGTGCAAGTCAAGTTTCACTTAAGTGCAGCAGAAGTTTTCCCAAAGGACTGCTGTCACAAGGCAGGGCAGTGGGAAGCTGACGAGGATTTTGGAACAGCATCTGCGAAGCCCTCAGCAGATGGTTTTCATGATACCAGGACTGTCCAGGCTCAGTGCTGATTGTGTTATCGATAGCAAAATTCAAGTGATGTTAGCCTTCACTAGAGTATGTTGTGAAACATAGGGTGGAATTTTTTTCTATTACTCTTTAAGGACACGATCAGATTTCTCCTGATGTGGGAGAATATATCCTCCCTACGGAGAGAAAACACCTACAGCTCTGGCAGCAAGAAGAACTGGCTGCCTGCCTTTCCAATCTGAGAGGTTTAACAAGGATTCAGGCTCCCTGCCCTCACATGAGAGACCTCAGTAGCCTTTCGGCTCCAGTGACTGCAGATCAGATTGCAAAAGCATTCTTAACATTTGCCTTTCAAAGCCTGGACTATATTATGTCTCTATTGATTATTCTACATGCTATTGCAATATTTTACATTTATTTCCTTTAGTAAAAGAATCTTCTTCATTAGCAGAGTGCTTTCATTCTCCACAACAGGAGGGATATTTAGCAATTAAATATACAGTGCTTGTTGTCAAGTTGGTAGCAGAACTCCCAATGGCTTCATCACACACAGGAATGAAACCCAAAGTGCATGCAAATCACCGCAGGTATCTAGAGTGAAGTGGTATGAATGTAAACTGTAACCTCCATGGCAAGCACATCCACCTGTAGTTTGGAAACATTGGCCCTTTTCTCCCCAGCTGCCCTGAAGGCTGATGTGAAGCCTGGTCCAAGCTGTCAGCTGCTGGAAAGTTACTGAAATAGATACATGGGGGATAAATAGGGGCTCCTTAAACCAGGGTGGGGAGACCAATTTCAGAAAGCGAGGTGCTGCGTGTTCGTATATAGCGAAGGCACAATCCTTTGAAACTGTGCAGTGCAAAGGTTGCAGTTAGGAACACGCTGCAAAGGGAACAAGAACATAGTTTTGCAGTTTGGAAAACTACCATTTGAGTAAGTAATCCAGTTCCCAGTTCAGAATTAAAATACCCTTCCTGTTCGTGCAGTGCTGCAGGCCGGCACATTTGGCAAGGAGGGGTTTCTCTTTCAGTTGACTCTAGGTTTAGGTAATAAGAAGAATATGCCTAAATATAGCTTCTCTTCACAAAAGTCCTTTTTGCACGTGGTTTATTAAAGAGTTGCCCCATCGTTTGAACATTGTACAGTTACATGTTTTTGTGAATGCCACTTAGCATGAGTGCCATTTGAAGTGCATTTTTAACCTAGGTTTTGTTATATGTGTCTTGGGCATCTGCTGTCACTCCCAGAAAATCGTTTTGTATTTAATCACCTGGCTAATAAAAATTAAAAGCCTAATTCAGATCTGTCTTCTAGCTGGTGGCATGCATCAGTAGGAGCATTACTTGTGGGAGTGTGGCCATGGGGGTCGACAAGCCCCATGGTTGGTGATAACATCGGACTCTTAACGATGAGACCATCAAGAATGTAAAGAGTTTAAAGAGGACAAAGAAGGGTGATTCAGGAGACGCCTTGCTGTCTCGGGTTGCTTGTTCTCCAGCCATTAAGGCGTGGATGTTGCTGGGGGGTTGCTGTTGCTGGGCAAAGTTGTTTGACCAATGAAGAGTTAGTGGAAAAATACTGCTTGGGGGCCAATGGTGTAAGAAGGGAGCCTGTCCTCGATAAGGAACAATGAAGTTATGTCCTCAACATGAGAGATGAAGTTAGGCCCTCGGTAAGAGAGAGCTGAATTTATGTCATCAATAATGAAGTAGCAGTTACTGATCCTAAAAGAACCCTGGTGTCCATGTGGTCATTATGCCACAATTACTGACTTCAGGCTTTTATTTACTTCTGAGTATGTTACTAATGAAAACTTTAATATTAGCTAATGAAGGCAGATGCCAGGTAAAATGGTTGGAAATGTTTTATTATTCAGTTAATAGGGCTTCACTGAGTCAGTCAAAAACTGCTGCTGCTGGGACAACTTAGGCAAATTTGGTTGAAGAACTCATGGAGGTTTAGATGCACCCAATGCCACCGAGCAAGCATGTACGCCAAGCTAGCATCAGCCAGCAAAACACTGGGGCACACAAGTGGCAGGGAGAAGCCCTGACCCACGTGTGAAAATTTCTTTGAACAGTCATTTTGTCAGATGGAACTTCAGTGTTGACTGTGGTACAAGACACTGGTTTTGAAAAGAGGAGGAATAATCCAAAGGGCAGCTGATCGCCAGGTGAAACGGGAACCGTGCAGCAAAGGAGCTCAGCCACCAGAGTGCACGTGTCGGAAACTGAAGAGTTCTCCGGAAAAATTGTGGAGATCAACGTCTAAGCAATCCTGTTCATGATGCATGAGGTGCTTATGAAGGAAACCGATTCTTTTGCTATATGTGCCAGATGTGTGGAACAATCCGTCAGATTTAGAGTGAACTGTTGAACTGATTAAACACAAATGTAATTAGCTCTTTCTCTTTTGCTCAATGCTTATCATTTAAAATAATGAGGAAGCAGGAAAGAGTTCCACTGAAAAACTACTGCGTTACACTTGTGAAAAATGCACAGTTTTCTGTTTATAGCTTGCTCTGTATCTGTAATCATGAGCAACCAATAGGGAACTTCATCATCAGCAAAGCTAAACAAGAACAACCTAGTCATTGTGCCTTAACAGTTTGCTTATTGCAGTAAAAACACAAAGTGCTTATATTTATTTAGAAAGGACCTAGAGTGCACTACAGGCTCCTGTGACTAAAGGAGCTGTCCTCCAGTGTAATTTAAACTTCCTTGCTCATTCATAACCACAACCACAAGGTTAAACTGACCTTCTCTGTTCTTCTAAGTTTCATCCCTGAAAAATGCACTGAACTTCCACTCCTGCCAAAACTAAGGATGTGCCTTTCACATCAGTTTCAAGGCCAATACAGAACCCTGTCCCAGGTACATGACTAAGTCTTAGTCATGTAAACAGAAGTTTTTTCATCTTCAGTAAGTTACTAAGTCCTTCCTTCTCTCACCATTTATTAAATAGATTTCTCTCTTGGAAACTAGGTCCTGGTATGAAAATTAGCACAGCAGCCTCAGTCCTTTCAGATGACTCTCCAAATGCTCAAAAAATGAAAAGTTTGACAGAGGTGCCTTGTCCCCAAACCACTACAATAATGAAGCAAAACATCATACAAGATGTCAGAGCAGACCTTGTGAAGGGAGCTGAGAACTCCCAAAAGAAGGCTTCATGAGAGGATCCAGGCTCCTCCACTGTGCTTTCCCCTGGGAAACACCAGCTCAGGTGCACCTGGCCCAGTGCAGCATTTTTTCTGTGATGGTAAGTGGTTTAAAAAAAAAAAAAAATGCTTAGAAAAGCCCCGAAAAAAGAGGTTTTAAATTGGGGTTTGGCAAGTGCTGCTCTGATTTCTTATTCTTGAAACACTGTTCTGTGGGACTAGTTTCAGAGGTTCTCTACTAAATCAGTCTTCTGAATGACAGGATTGAGGTGCATCTGAAAATTAGGTACTGATGGAGTTTAAGCCCTGAGTAAAAGTCATATCTGTCAGTACAAACAGGTATAGATGTCCTTAGTGAAGAAGCTACTATACCATCTGCACTGACACATCTCATCTCATGGCTGTCATGCAGAAAGGGGAAATACACCCGTGACAAATGGACACATAGTACTTATTTTCCAGCCCAGCAATGTAATACTTTTTTTTTTTTTTTTTTTTTTTTTTTTCAGGCACTATCACACTGAGTTTCTCTTTCTTGAGTTTCTCTTTCCTTCAGGAGAAACAGAAACTTAGTAAGTGCTGCAAAGCACAATCAATCAATGCCTGGACTGCATCCAGTGTACTCAAATATGTAAGTACGCATGGGAGAAATGACTTGATTATTCAGAAGTCCAGCCCTATAGAATATAAAGGAAAAATATCAACTGGTATTTTGGATCTCAATTCTTCCTTATTTACTCTCAGTCCTTTAACCTGATTGTTTAAACACGTTAAACTAAGTGTGAAATATATTTATCTGTCTCATTACACCACCAATTTAGTGTCAAGAGGAAATTCATTGTATCAGAGACAAACTCTTCATGTTTTTCTAAAATAATCTCCAGCAAAAGTTTAATTCACCACCATTCAGAGAAATGAAGAAATGAAAAAAATTGTGATGGAAATTTGAAGTACCAAATACTTATGTTGGCAAACTCTGGTCTGTGAGTTACAATTAAAACATGTACAAGTTAATGGTGATGAAATGGTTTTGAAATATCTCCAAGCATCTCTGTTTCCTTAGAAGATACTGCATATATGTTTCTCAGTATAAGACAGCACAAAAGGCATTCACAGCACCAACTCTACCCTATTCTTCCAGACTTGCTCTCTCACAGTGAGTGAGCAACAGGATCATTTTTTATTCCTCATCTTTCTGATGAAGAAATTTCACCAGCCAATTTCATCGGTAAAGCAATTAATGCTACAGTAGAAAGGAGAGCAGGGACCATTCAAAAAATGAAATCTAGCTATGGGTGATGCAATAGGTCCATTTACCATCTTCAGTTTTGGTATTAAAGAGGATAGGTAAGGCAGAAAGCAAAACATGGTCCTGCATCTTCACTTCTCGTCTCATCTCACAACTGCACATTTGTCTACATTTAGAGAATCCAGATCCTCTTGGCAATTCATGCTCCATCTAGCACCTTGTCTGCTAAAGTGCTGCTGCAGTCTGCACCAGCATGTCCATCCTAGCTTGATGTAGCTACTCCACATGACAAGAGTATCAAGATGAAGCTGTGAAGGCTTCAGCATGAGCTGCCACTAAGGTATAATGCAAAGAATTTGCATTTCTACTGTGAATACTGTATTAAAAGTCCATACTAGTACATGTTCACTATGGCTGTTATCACTGCTAGCTGGCATAGATGTGCTATTCCTTCATTTTTCTATGTAGATGACTTCTTTCCACATCTCCCTTCCTCCCACTGGCCCTTCCATAAGGCAGTAGGATTTTGTCACACTCTTTTTCTCCCCATCCTCACGTTTTTCCTCAAAAACTCTCATCACAGGGAGTAGTGGGGGTGCTGACAGCATGACACCATCTGTTTAGCAATCCCAGCTTGGTTTCCAAGAGCCCACCTGAAATGCATGGTTACTCCCAGGCCTTCCTCCTGCTGGAGCACTGGCTGAGCAAGCCACCTTACTTCTTGCTGGTGTCAGTGACCACAGCCTCCCTGCACAGGGAGAAAGTCTTGTTTCACAGCTGTCACTTGCAGAAACTCTGTCAATTTTTACAGAGCCAAAATTTCACCCAGGATCCCCCTGCTTCCCCCATGACATACCGTGTAAGTACACATGTAACCCCAACATGGGTGAAGGACTGGGTAGAGCAGAAGGGCTCTGTGGTCAAACCTGCTTTCCCAAGCCCCAAGACAGACTTCATGTGCTACAGTGATGTAGCCGGCTCTTGTGTAGCGTGATCTAGGGCATCAAGAGCAGAGCACATGGTGCAGATAAGCAGCTGAACCAAAGCTGGATGTAGCCATCCTGTTAGTGGGATGGGGGCGATAGAAGATGAGGGCCGTGCAGCTGCTACCACAACATGTGCCTGAGGAAGCGTGCAATGCATAGAGTAGTGTTAGCTGAGAGCTGGGGCTCCTCAGTTATTCAGCCCACACAGCGTAAAATAAACCCCAGAGACATGTAATATGACCTTTGCTAGGGAAGGAAAGGAGAAAATCAATAACAACAAACCCCCTCATATGCTAAATACCTTCTACAGCCCAGCAAAGTGCACTATTGAACTGACCCACCGACCACAGCCAAACAAATCTCCCATTGCTGGGCACCAGTTCATTCTGAAAAATGACTGCTCCTTGTCATTTATGCCCAAATATCCTTCCTTCCCCTTAATGCTCTGTTATTGGCTTCATCTTTTGCCACCATATACCATGAAAAGCAAGCAGGAAAAAATAAATCTCAGGGGAAAGTTAATAGCATGTTTTGCTAATTAGGAGGTGTTGCTGATAGTGTTAGCCCCACATAATAACTACTGACCCGTTCGGATATATTTTCAAATGCTCTTTCCTTTTTGGTGTTGGCTTGTTCTGCAGCTTTGGATTAAGCAGTTGCCTTCAAGCCTTCATTTTAAAGCATGCGTTGCACTCACCCATCTGGCAACTTTATGTTGTATAAAACAAGGGAGTGCACAGTATGTGGCATAAATTACAGACAAGAAGAATGCAAAGGCACAGCATGTAGGGTAAATTAAAGCAAGCATTCTTCATGGCCCATAGCAGAGAAGGACAGAGCAATTTTGCATCATAAATGCTGGAAAAAACATGTGTTTTAAAATAAGAATTAAAAAAAAAAAATTAAAAAAGGTATGCCCTCAGAGGCAGGCAGCCTTTTCCTAGTGGCAGCAGCAACCATGCAAGACCACATAAAAAAATAAAGCCAGGGATAATGCTAGATAACAAGAGGTAACAGATTGCAGTAGGAGGACAAAGAAAGAAACCAAGTGCTAAGATGGAGCAAGCCCCAGTGGACTTTTAAAAACAAGAGTGCAAATTGAAAATAAAAGGAGCAGAAAGCACACAAAGACCTGAGGATAGAAACCATGTTGGTGTTTTATTTTCATGGTATGAATGTATGCAATGCACACCTTTTGTTTGTAACACAGCATGTAACAGCAAATCATTTATGATCATGGCCTGCTGAACTCAGCCTAGCCCTGGAACCAGGAACCTCGAGTTCTTGCTCTGAAGATCCAGAAATACTGACCATCCCACACCACTCTCCAGACACCATGTGGACACTTATGTGTGTGTATGTGTGCACACACACACAGGCATACATAGATGAGGAGGAGTGGGACAAATTGGGTTCCTTAGCAAGCTCTGCTTGCTAAATGCTTGTGCCAAAGCATATGCTCCGTGCCTGAGCTGCCCACTCCCTTTTATACTCCTTATTGTTGTAGGGAAAGGACTGATCCTGGCTTCAGGGCCCTTCCTAGAGTGTTTTGCTGTCACCAGGCAGCTGGGGCAGGTGAGATTTACAGCACACCAGAGCAAGGGGCATAGTTCAGAGTGGTGTGGTTACATGGAGCTGTGATGCTGCATGTTGTACTTTCTGCCGCTAAACATTGAACTTGCAGAGATGGGATGGATGCATCCTCTCCATACATGCCTCCATGGCAGCTTATGCCAACCCATGTCAGGGCTGTTGCACTGCCACTGTCCCGCCTTGACTCTTCCCTCTTGCCAACGTTGGTGTCTATATTGTTACATCATGAGTCACTTCAGGGAGCTGACTCTGCTAAACTAACCTTACCAAAAAAGGTGACTAGTTTATCATAGATCCTACTCTTCTCCTTGCCATGAAGCAGGTACTCAGGCCATCTAAGCCTCACAAACCAATCTAAGCCAGAGAATGGGCAATCAGTGGTCTGAATTGGAGGTATGGGACCACAGTGACTTCAGTTTAGATGAGGTTGAGCTACCATGGAACGGTTCTCTGGCTCTGTTTTCCTTTCCCACCCTGAGCTGTTTTTGTCAATTTAGAGTATGTTTTTCTCAAGGCAGGGAGTGTTTCCCATTATGTATTTGCGCATTGCCTAGCAAGTTGGAACCCTGATCTGAGGTGGAAACTTGAGGCCCCACCATAGTACAAATAATAAATGTAACACAGTGAAGAACAGATGCATTCACATATGGTGTATTATAATTCAGACAAATAAAAATTCTTATGTTGTATGTTAAAATCATTCTATATGTGCCACAGTTAGCATAAAAGTGAAAACAAAAACAAAACTGTGAAGAGTCGAAGCGTCTAAGGGTGCATACCCTACTTCTGTGTCCACAGATACAGACTCTTCTGTGTCCATTCCTCATTGCCAAGGAAGCGATCATGCATCAGTGTCCTGTAACTTTACTGGTGTTCTAGTGCTGTCATTTTCAACATTATTTTCAGAATTTGGTTCCAGCCTAAGCAGGCATTTCCCCACCAGCCAGCCCCTCAACTGCATGTACACATATACAAGACTATATATAAAATGTCTACAACATCATCATTTTGCATAACTCCAGAAGACCACACCATTTTTTGTCTTTTCAAGAACGTGGTCCTTACTGGCAACGTCATCCCAGGACGGTTTGGGTTTCATTACCACCAGACTGGGGACAGGGATTATTCTGAGAGACGGCATTTTTTCCTAAGCTGTACTGGCATTGATAATAATAGCAGCAACAGCTATTTGCAAAGAGGAAAGTTATTTGTGGCAATCTCTGGAATATCATATTAGTTAACTCTTTTGGAGGAGGAACCTTCAGATAAAGGAACTAATGATTTTTTTAAAGAGTTGTAGCTACATGGGAATTCTAAGCTGAATTTTAAGATGTCAGGATCTCATAGGCTGACAGGTAGAAAAAAAAAATCATAAAACATGTCTTTAATAAGTTTTCTTAAAGTCAGACTAATTCCTGCTTTGCCATGTCAATTTTCAGAAAATTAATTTTCTACATAGTAAGTAAATGCTGTAATTTTTATAGTTTTTAAAGTTTTGTATGCTTCAAAGTTATGAAATAGTTTAATTCCTGTTTTAGGAATGAAATTCACATCAGGCTATAAAATCATGATAATTAACATTCATAAATATAGTCTTAACAAGGCTATATTTCAAAAGTACAATGCATTTCAGGAAGACAAATTTACATATACACACGGGATACACCAGAACCAGAATTTCTGAATTCCCAATTCTAAGATTTACCAATTTCTATCTTTGCACTAATCAGTGAAGCACTTAGAAAAAAAGAAGTCTGGACAACTGCCAGACGTACATCACAAGGAAACATAAATCAAGGCCCTAGTCCTCTCTGCCAGACACATTAGTGACTTAATTTTAAATTGAAGTGAACCTTTTACAACCAAAAAACACACAAAAAAAGCAACCCAGTAACACACACACAAAAAAAAAACAATCCATGAAATTGTTTTACTAGCAGTTCTTTATTCCACTTTTCCTTTCCTTTGTAAATAGAGGAAACATGGTCCAAGCAACAATGTTTTTTGGAACCAGAGATCTTATATATAGTGTCCAAAAATGTACAAAAGATAATGTTCATAGAATAGATTGGTAGCACCAACCAAAAGTCATCACTTTCCATTGGCTGTTGCCCCCAAGCAGTACAATTATTTGATAGATATTTGTATTTGACTTCTTTTTACACAAAAATAGACACAAAAATTAACATTTCTACATCAGTCTCAGCTGTCTTCTTAAGATATCTGGTCTAGCACTGAGTTGCCAAACACTTACAATACAGGGAATCATTACTAGTGCTTGGACTTAAGCATCGATGCTAGGAACTTGACAATAAAACAGAGCTGAAAACATCTAATATTTATTCTTTTAAATCATACTGTTTTTTTCCAATACAGTGAAAATTTGTGGGATTAAGTAAATGAACAATAGGGCCAGACTCTCTCTCTAGCCAGCGTACAAACTCAGAAGTTTATTTAGGTTGGTGGAGCAGTGCCAGTTTACAACAGTTAAGGAACTGATCCCCACAATATTTTTCCTTTCAAAACAGTCAGAATTAACCAAGATAAATTCCTCACTCCTAAGATACTAGCTGCCTGAGGAAATATTTTGAAAGGATTCTTGCCGAAAATGCAAACATCTCAAAAACTAACTTCTAGGACATATTTGAACTATTATTAGAACTGTTGAACATCTTACTTAATATGAGTATATCCTGCATCCTATGCAAAAAGCTATGCAGCCCACAGCTGTTTTGTACTTTTGCAACTGCTTACTTTTCCAGTAAAGCAGTTAGCATGCACTATTGGAAGTGCTACTGTGCTATGCTAAATTTATTTTTTTTCCTGGATTCTAACACACAAAACCTGGCAGCTTTACCTTAGAGAAGGACCTCAGGTTCACCAAAGCCTGCAGTCTATGTGAGCCGTGGCTCAGCTTGATCTGGGAACACCCTGCTCAACACCTTGTGCCTCTCTGGTCTCACCAGTACTATGTCAGTACAAATGTCCATGAACAGCTCACTGAAGGCCAACAGAAATCAGCCTCCTTGATTTAGAGGCATTCCTTGAGGACAGGCCCAATGTCACCTTTTCCCTCACTCTCCCAACGATGAATAGTGGGATGGGTTAGCAAGTGGGCAGGGTGGAAAAAAAAAAAAAAAAAAAAAAACAGATGAAGCAGATCATACCCTGCTCTGCAAATGCCTGGACCATCTCTTTATTTACATGTCATAGAACTGGGCGAGAAAACTCATGTATGGCCAAGGGGCACATGAGAATAGACATACTTCTGAGACTCATCTTCTGCCTTCTGGTACTCTCTTATGCTGCTTGCTCCCTCCAAAACCATACATCATCTCTTACTGTAGTTCTCCACACAGCTCTAGTCTCTTTCCTTCACGTCTCTCTGCACTGCTGTTTGGCTGTCCTTATTCTTGCAGTAAAGACTATCACCACCCACTATCACACCCTTCTCTGATCTTCTCACAACCATCTTTCTATAACAAGAAGTACACAGTGTCTCATGTGGCTCTAGTTCCCATTGATCCTCCAGGGGCCTTTATATATATTAAAAAATAATAATAATCTTTTTCTCTAATTTTGTTAACTCACTCCCTTGTCTTGCAGCCCTTTTTGGACTCAGCATTAATCACCATGAAAAAAAAAAAAAAAAAATTGTCTGGACCTTTTCTTGCATGTGCACAAAGCCAGCAGAGTTGCTCAGTGCTTGGGATCTGGTTCATTTGGTGAACTCCTAGTGAGTCACCAGGAGTACATGCTGCTATGCTCTGAAGGCATCTCAGCCACAGGCTGACCTGCTCCAGCCCTGCATAACTGGGGGTCTCATGGGATAACAGTGGATGAGTCCGCAGTCATGGGGTCAGCAGCATAGGGTGTACTGGGTCTAGTAAAACCACCACATAGGGTTAGCTAGGAGGGGCTGCAGTTTGGCAGAGCTTCTGCTCTCCTGCTCCACAAGTGGCAGCGGCTGACTGGGCACTGAGCAGCCCTGTTGGCCCTGGGGTTGCACTTTGCTTTACACCTGCATGTGCAAGGACAGAGCCGGTCTGTGAGCAGCAGAGCCAAGAGCCTGTACATGTGCACGTTGAGAGGGCAGGAGGAGGAGGGTGTGCGTACGGGGAGAGGTTGTTTCCAGGTGAAAAAAGTGCTCGTAACCATCGTTATGTATTCATTCACATGTGGATCTGTAGCAGAAGAGAGAGACCAGCTTGTTCACTAGAACTGACAGAAAAGTTTTCAGATTTTGATTTCCACATTTTTTTTCTGAAGATAACTCACTGCTTCTTGACCCATTAACAGAGTAACTGAACTATTTTCCAAGGTAGCAGATTGAGAAAAGCCTTTCTGTGAATTTTTATGGTATTTTTCTACTAGTTGTGGTATTCACAGATGTTAAGGGAGGTGGGAGTGAGCAAGCCTTCTAAATCCATAATCACTGTATGCAGTTACATTAATGAATGTCACCATTGATAAGTACTGTATGTTATATAACCAACCAAACATTACCCAAACAGAGAACATTTTTATATGACCCATCAGAGCTATAAGGAGACATTTTGGTGCCGGGAGTATGTCCTCCACTCCAGCCAGCAGTTTCCCAGCTCGAAAGCTCCTTCTGGGCACCACTGCTGCCTACGGGTCCTAATCTTCCCTTGCAACCACAGTGGCAAGAGCCGGTAAAAATTCTTTTTTGCAGGTACTAATTGTGTGGCAGAGGATATCTGAAGCATCTTCCAAATCCAAACAATCAAATTTGAAGTCAAGGAGAGATTTGCCAACAGCTGTACAAAAATTGGGCTCGAGCCCTCATCTGAGAGACAGATGAATAAAAAATGCAACAGACATCACTGCTGAAAATAGATAATTTCTAATTCCCACACATCTCTCTTTGTAGTTTAAAATAAGCCTTTCTGCATTAAGACTACAATTTTCAAAACAACAAAATTAAAAAAACAAATGTTCCTTCCGAGTGTTGTTTCAATTACATTTCCATGAGTGTACATACTTTTGATGTGTGAATCTTCCCATTAGATTCAGATTACTTTGGTTTGGACACCATTGATGAGGCATACCCTGAACAGTGGCAGTGGGATTAGACCTCTCATATTTACATCCGAGGGACCAAAGGAAATGAGTCAGCAAATTGGCAAGGTCCCGTTTGATTGCAAAAATGCTGAGTATTGTCAGTCCTTGGGATTCAGTACCTATCCCCATGCCTTTCAGCTCCAGATCAGTCTGCCTAAGATTCGTGGTTTCAGGATCATGAATAAGCAAGTATTTTGTATTATGCATGCTACTCCAACACAGGGCTTTTTACATGGGCCATATGTGCATTTTAGGGACTGGCTGTGGTTATTATTAAGAATATTTATTACTCAAGTGATCAAATCAGCTGATGCCCAGAAGCATTACATTTATATAATGGACTGATGTTACTTGGAATTTTTGAGTTAAAACAGGCACTGAGAAGGTTGTTCTGGACATAGAGAAGCTTGTTGAGGAAATCAGAAGAAAGTAAATTGAAGGGGAAAGATTTAGGGTAGCCTTCCAAGAAGCAGCAAATCATCTTAATTTCTTTTTTGGTGAAAAGGACTCTATTATTGTGCTGCCTGTGGTGGCTAGTCTTGATGGTTCAGGAGTTTTCTTCTACTTCCACTTCTGACTTCCACTTTGGGTGTGCTTTGAGCCTACTTTGTGAAGCACAAAACCCAAAACAGGCTAAGGTGGACTAAGCATTTATTTTGCTTCTTTTCTTCATGTGCACCTTTACAGTTCTTCATCTGCTATGGGCAGCATGTGTGAACCATGTCAGAGAAACTAAAATGCTAATGTGGAAATGATCCGTGTTTTCAGGGGCAATGTAAAGAACAGGAACACAAACTCAAGTCTCAACAGCATTGAGTGTTCTAGAACTAGTCTTAGAAAAATGTATTTCATCTAACATAAATGCATGAAAAATACTGTTTTTAGTATTATTTACTACTCCCCCCTGTCAAGTACACATTGCTTTGCCGATGACGGAATCTGAATATGTGAGGAAAGTAACTTTGCTCTGTGGAAGCCACGGTAATAGCCCCTGTATTTCGGATCAACCACTCACCATTTTTTTGACATCCAACCCCTCCCATTGTACTATGGCTAAAAGAGGTTGAAAAAATCTGTTCTTATGGGATTTTGCCACTGATTTGGGTTGGAACAGGATCTCATCCTAAGCATGCCCACAGTCTGGCAGCCAATGATGTCTATACAGTCTGTGCATCTGGGGCTTACACCTGCCCTGGCTCTGAGGGAGTTAAAAAAAAGTATACAAAGAAACAAAAAGAGCTGCTTAAAATTTGATTTCCAGTGCAAGTCATCGTTTACCATATGGTAAGGTATTTATCCCAACTACATGTTGTTCAGTAAATCATAGGCTTTTGCGGGGGGAGGGGGTGGAGGGAAGGGGGTTGTTGTTTCGATTTTGAAGTTCTGTACGGCAAACTGTCTCTGTAAATTGCTGTCACTGTAATGGCTGTGAAACAATCTGCTCTGTAAGTCTGATTGGAAGAAGTCACCAGAAGCACTGCCCTTTTTCCTTCCCCTCCCCACACCCTTGCAGTGCAGATGGCAAATACAAACGTCCTTCAAGGCTGGGCTGGACACTAGGAGCTTTCATGTGTAACAATGCCTTAGCTGATCTGCAAGCAGACAAGACCTATCAAACCAGGCACAGGAAATAAAGACATACAGCTACTACTAGTATTTTCAACTTCATTGTTACTTTCAACTGTGAAAAGCAAGTTTGCCTTGTAATAGGCATCTCTAGTTGCCAGAAAGGCAAATATCCAAAATACACCCACTGACCACCTCTATGGGGCTTTACGTTGTTGTTTGTCATTTATTTCTGGGGCTGGTACTAATTTTCAGTTCGTCATCCTTTGACTCAGAAATTCTTCCTCTTCAAAAAGGATGTATCTCCCTGCCGACCACGGAAAAAATGTGGCATGCAATTCAATCCTTTCCTGATAGCACCGGAGACGAGGAGAGGGCAAGTTAGAACACCATGATGAGGAAGTTCTGTCATTTCCAGAAGGAAGCATGATTCACTGCGCAGAGCATTTTTGGGAGCCTGAATCAGAGCTGTCGAGGAAGTCAGTTCTTGGACAGTTTAATGTTTAGTTTAACTGTGACTTTACCAGTGAGATGTGTTCCTCTCCCCACAGGCAGTGGGTACAGCAAGATCAGATTATGTGCTGCCAACGAGCAGGCAAGAGGAGCGCCAAGGAAGTGGCTTTCAAATGCTTCAGACAAAATGAGAAGTGCCCCAGAAAATCTGCCCTTAAATGTCATGGCAAAGCAGAGCTCTCCTAAAACAGATTTAAAGGAAAAATATTCTCTCACACTCTTCCCGAGCACAGTGCGGCAGTGGGAGGGACCTGCGGGGTGGCCATAAGGAGCCTGCAAGGGGAGGGCCGTGCAGCGAGCTGAGCCGGGCTCCTTCCCAAAAGGTCTGGAATTAGTGCACTAGTGGAGAGATGGCTTCATTAGTCACAGCAAAGACCTGCTAAGTTAAGCCCTCCACAGAAAGAATGAGTTATGTGCTAGCTGCCAACAGGCTGAAGGATAAATTCAAGTTGTTGTTTTTAATCGCCCGTTGTACCCTACAAGGATCATGATTTGATTAATGTAGTTCCCACACACACACGCCCTCACACACATGCCATATTGCAGGAAACAGGATTCGACTGGAGTGTCTTCCCTGTCTCTTTTGCCTCCCCACCTTCCATTCTCCCCCACAGAAAAGACAAGGACTTATTGGCAAAGTGCTGTACATCTGTAAAAGGTCCTGAGATTGGGAACTCAGCCTATTCTTGGTCTACCACAGGTTTGCATTGCTGTCCTTCCTGCAGCCAACTACGCCTTTTCTCCCCAGGCACAGTTTTGTAAAGTGTGGGGAGAAGGAAATCTGTGTTATTGTATGTGATGGTTAGCAGACTATTGGTTTGTCTGCATCTCCAGAGGCACATGTATATGACTAGGGTTGAGCAGAGAGAGCAGGCTGCTAAGATATTTACTGTACAGAAGTACACACAAGCACCCAAAGCATAGTACTGGAGGGTGGTGCTTATGGCCTGTACACTTAATTAAATAGAAGCCATCCTTCATCCTCACTCTTGGCACTCTGTTGCACAGGAACTTAACATTTCTGGCTTCACGGAGAAGGAAGGGCTGAGTATTAGGGAGAGGCAGAGTTCCTATAGGATGTGAGAGGAGAATGGGATACAGGGAGCATGCCTACGCATCCCTCAAAGACGTCACTGTATACAGGAGCCAAAAGGTAAGGGAGTGGGTTTGCTGACTATGACACACGGTGGGAGGAGATCTGAGACACAAAGGAGTCATGGGTGTGAACCAGGAAACAAGCCCGTGCCCACCCAGCTTTTTTGTTTGCTTGAGGAGGATGTAAAATATGCTTACACCACTTGCGCTCCAGCTCTGAGCGCTAATTGTTAACAATAAAAGGTCACCAGAAAACAATTGCTGGGAACGAGAATTACACCAGGGGCCTTGGTAATGTGATCACTCCTTCACAGGAGAATGCCATCCTGTCGGGAGTGGGCTACAGGCAATCCTCGGCATGACGCGCCGGGTCAGGTTAGGAAGGGAGGTGCACAGCTGTATCAGTCAGCCTTCCCCTCCAGCTCCCCGCTCCCAGGCAGACACACACACACGCCAAGCAGTCTCTTTCAAGCTAATTTATTCCTTATTGTAGGGAGTTTAAATATAAGGTTAAATGCTCCTTTTTTTTTTCTGGATTTGGGGGAGTGGCGGTGGTTTTGCACAGGAGGGCGACCACCACCATCTGGGTGGGATGGGTGAGGCGGAAGGCTGCTAGCACAGCCCAGGGGACGAGGAGGGAGGTACCTCTCAAATATCTTTACTCCCTCCCAAAATACATTCAAGGCTCAGTCAAGGGTGTGAGTGAGTACTGCTCAGGAAGAAATTTCCACGCTAGCATTACATTTATCAGTGTGAGCACCAGTAACTGCAGCAAGGGCTGAAAAATCCAGCCAGAAACTGGGTAAGTACTTAGGCAACCCACCCCACCCCAGCTCTGTGCTGTCCTTGGCTTTCTGGTTACTACTGCTGAAACAGCTGGTGTGTAAAGCTACGTTGTGTGTCTGGTCAGCCCACCATGAGCTGCTTTATGGACATCTCATTAATTAAAACTTCAGCACTGAGCAACATCAAGGGATGGTGAGAGATGCTCGTACGCTGTGTCCACACTGAGGAGCAGCCTGTCTGGGGGGACAAAGGTTGACTCTGGCCAGTCAGCAGCAGGTACAGTTACAAAAATGATAACCCTATAAGGAGGTGGGGGCACTCTGGAGCCCCCTGTGACTGAGCAGCCTCAACCCATGCCTGTCCCGTCTCCAGCCAGGTGATCCTGAGACAGTTATTCACCTTTTCCTGTGTCTTGTACTCTGAGAAGATGTGTGTGTACCTAGCCTGTTCTCACCCTAAAGTTCCAGACCCTGAGCTTTGTGTAGCTGCATCCATTCACAAAAGCACAACTTGCCCCACTGCCCCCCACAAACACCCTTCCCAGGCACCACACCCCCCTTTCCAGCCCTTCATATCCAACTCCATATCTATTCTATATCCTTATAGTCAGGGAGAGAGAACACAGATCATGGGATAGATAATTGTGGAAAACAGTCTCTAGGGGAATGTGCACAAATATTTTCCCTTTCTCTAGTGACTGCACATGCCTGGTCCCCGCCCCCCATCCAATTTTGAAGCTGTTCTCTTTAGTGGTGGGGCCTATGCCTGTTGAAAAGCCACTGCCAAAAACAATTTTCCAAAAAATACTTCAACTGTAGAAACAGTGGTGAGGATGTAATGCTCTGCAGAGAAAGGAAGAGTTGACCAAGTAGCTCTTCTCTAGATGCTCAGAAGAGATAAGATTCTCAAGAAATCCACAGAATTAGCATGCAGTTTAGCAGGACGGGTAATAAGATCTCAAGCATCTGAAGGGCACTGTGAGAGAGGTTAGGTGATTTCTGTGAGAAGAACTTGCTGAATTCTCAGACTTTCCCACAAGCTGTTCCCCCAGTGCAAAGGCTTTATTTTGTGTGGACGGCTCAATGAGTGCTGCGGTGCATCATTCATCCTGTGTAGCCGTGAGATCTGGGAGCAAAAAGGGGAAGATAAATGGATTGGTTGAGATGACAGCAAGATTAGTTTGGGGCCAGGTTTTCACTGAAACACCATCATTACAAGATGTGAAGGCAAGAGGCCTATAGTTCCCTTTGAGGGGGTGCCATCCATATATGGACTAGAAGGTTCTAGAGCATGTCTGGGCATCATACACATGCTACTTAGAGATTGTTCAGTCTGAGGGCTGTGATATGCCCAGTACCGTGCTAGAAAATAAATTCAGGAGCTGCAAGACTCTATGTGACACTGTTATTTTGACTCTGCATGAATCTGGCCCCATTGGGTTTAGTTTGGTCACAGCATATAAGGAAGACACAGACTGTCTGGGGACAGCAGACACACCAGCAATCACCACAGCTACAGCAGACATTAGCTGTGTGGGGAAGACTGGAAAAAAATTGTATTTGGAGGGGATACTAAGAATGTATTTAATTATCTAAAGGGTTTCTGCAAATAGCAGAGGAATACATCTATAATACACCTGTGCTCAAACTGTGGTGAGCTGGGTAGGTAGGGAAAAGCTTAAACTGGAATGCAGAAGATTCTTTTTAGACACCAGGGGAAAAAGAAACAAACAAAACAAAACAAACAAACAAAAAAACCACCAACTTTCATTATAGTGAGACTGTAATGGATTGTCTAGATGGGGAAATTCTGGAGTCTCCATCACTGGATGTTTCTAAGAGTAGGAAAACAAAAGCCAGGAAAGACAAGGATGTAGCTGATGCTACCACAGATAACCTCCTGAATTCCTTCCAGGTGGTATACAAGTACTACAGTGAAGAACAGAGAAAATCCACTTTTCAAGTTGTCATTCATTCATTCATTCCCATTTCTGCCTGCATTACTTTTCATTCAAACAACATTAAAATTCATAAAACCATTCCTCTGTTTGTGTATGGTTGTATAATAAAACCTGTGAGTTAGGAGAGAGAGGATCTTGTGAAAATAAAAGATGTGAAAATTTTGTACTTTTATTATGAAGGCCAAACCCTAATTTTTCATAGAGCAGGTCTGATTTTGTTCATTTCTTCTTAGCAAGCGCAATTAATGGTTACTGTTTTCTATAAAATAGAGCTTCTATTATTGAAAAAAAAAAAAATCATTTTACAACACTCAGTGCTCAGCCTATAAAGTTTAAAAGCTGTATGAGGAGTTTTGTATTTTGAAATATTTACTTTTTGGAGAACTATAAAGATGAGTGTTAATGCCCAGATTTCTGAATCAATAAAAACACTCAAATGTCTTTGTCAGCAGGGTAGTGAAACTGAAGCCAAAATGCCACTAAACAAAAGATAAAATCTTGGATAAAATGCCCTAGCCTTTACTGGCATTTGGTAGGAGTGCTGCCACTGAATATAGAGATACAAGCAAAAAGCGAGTCCTGCCACCATTTCTTGCCAGTACGCACAGCAAGTGAAATGCGCCCTAAATTGGCCTGCTAAAGGTAGGGCAGTATTTGTTATGGGCACTGGGGGATTTTAGAACTTACTTTTGATGAGGAGATATTTATGGCAGCAAGTGTAACTTATTGTTATGTTTAAGGTTGAATTCCATCTTCTGTCCTAATTCCTACCTTCTTCTCCTCTCTACTACATTTCAGCTGCTCAGAACTTTTGGAAGTAATTACATTTGTGATTAAGGTTGTCATATTTGCTATTACCACAGAAGTGATTTGGCATAAGGAGAATCCATGATAGATTGAATAACCTTTATCTTTTTTAATTATTTGAATAGCCATTAGCTGTAATTAGAAATACAGCACTGGCATAGGTCAGGACTAACAAACTGTACTCCAGAGGAATCAGCCCTCAGGAATCAGGACATTCAGATTCTCAGCTAGATCTGTAAGGGTGCCCTGCCCTTTTATGTGCTCAAGGTCCACAGTTGCAATAGAGATCTCAGTGAGTAAACTCAAACTGGAAGAAAAAACCACCACAGTTCAGATTAGTAAAAGTATTGATGTCTGAGAAAGTACTGTGACTATGGATTTGAAATCTCAGGCTTCCTTGTCCCAGAGGAGCTCATGCATGTGTGTGCCCTGGTAACCTCTTAGGTTTTGTGCAAAGAAATGATGCCCCATTCTGATGGTGTTTGTAGATCCTGTCATCTTGGATACCTTCCTGTCAAAGCACCTGGGACAAAGGAGATTAAGCATGATGATGAAACATGGCTTGAAGTCACCACAGGAGGAAGTACAGACATTCAGATTTGGCTGTAGGTGCTATGGTGTATGCTTACCAACAGCAGCCTTGGCATTCACACACTATGACTGGAGAAAAGCCCTTTCAGTATGTGCAGAGCTGGACTTTCAGTGAAGTGCAGGAATCCCCCACACAGCAGAGGCATCAATGCTCAAAACCTCACAGCCAGGTCTATGCAGAACCAGGCCCTATTAAAAATAAATGCATTTTTAGATAGAATGTTAAGTTCTTGGCTATCATAAAGAGCCTGAAACTTTCCAAGAGACAGGATTTCAGGAGCCCGAAGGGAAATAAATTGCTAGATTGGTAGCAGCAATGGTCTACATTGTAAGCAGTTATTGTAAGATTAGTGTCCTTCCTGGGAAAGGGGGCTAGGGATTTCAGAATGTATCTAACATGCAAATGTGTGTAGACATCTATATCTCAGTGTTACCTGTAAGTGGAAAACAGCCTAGCCAAATTCCCTTCCTCTAGGGCATAGCTTGCCAAGTGCTCTGCCTGTCCCATCACGTGTGTAAATCTTCAATGTCAAACAAGAACTTTCTCTGGCTAGAAAGCAGTAACTGGTAATGCAAAGCATGCCAGCGTATGTCAGCAGTATTACTCCCTTGGCACTGCTCCTCCCTGTTAATTGTAGAGTAGAAAACGTTCTTCTTCAGGCTTTTCCTCTAACTACCCCAGTGCAAGAGCCAGAAACCGTGGACATTTGTGGAGGGAATTTGGCAGCTGAAATGCATGGAAGCCTGGCTCAGGCTTGAGCATTTCCAAGAGCAGCATCTGAACCCCTGGTTAACTTCCTGACTGATCTTCTGCCTCAAACAGGAGGCCAAACATGATAAGTGCACCAAACATAAGGGGGGAGGGCTGGGCAGAGGCTTGGACATTTATTTCAGTTTTAAAAATAGCAGAGAAAATACAAAGCACATTGGCAGACTGGATGTAACTTTGAAACTCAGCTGGAAAGTGCCTCCTCCTGATGATTGTCTTGCAGATTTTTCCCTGGGTTGGTTTTCTGCCTGTCCCAGCAGCAAATCCACAGCTGCAACCTCACTTACACAAATGCGTGAATTTAGAGCTCAAAGATGAGTGCATTTCTGGTGCATAGTGAACAACTTTCTGGCTTGATTTACAGGGGCATCTGTGTTAATGCTCTTGTGCAAAGTCAGTTGGTGATTTGCTTGTATGGGAAGATACAGGGGTTGTGTATGTGCCATTTTCCTTGTTTCATCCTTTAGAAGCAACCTTGTTCTGGCTTTCCAAAACACAAGGTAAAAAGGTCCTGTTTAGGTTACCTCTCAGCTGTGCAGGTGTATGTGTGCATATATACATGGGAGGTGTGCATGTATATGTGTAGAGGAGAGACTTTCCTTCAGCAATGAATGGAAGTTCAGTCTGCTCTGACCCATAGGCTACAGATAACTGTAAATTTATCAGGTTCTTCTAAAGCAAGTGGCAGAGTGTTATTCCAGCATGCCATTGCTGCACAGGGCTCCTAAATCCCAATGCATGTACGCCCCTTACCACCAAAGTATCTGAGCAGAAAAATATAGCAAGGCTTTTGTAGTTTGTCTGGGACCAGGGTCAATCACTTTTCCTGCCCACCAATACCCTATACATACACAGATGAAAATATGCTAGTACTTGTAAACTATATAAATCACACACCATCTAGCACATCCTTTATACAAAAATAACCCAATTCTGTGTTGATTCACTATTTCTCCTTTCATCACAGGGATGGGTGACATTTTCTGAAGGATAAAAACAAATTATTTTGCAATTGGGAAATTAATGGAATCAAATAAAACTCTTGGTTGAACAATTGATTTATCTTATTTTTCTTCTACTCTTTCTTCCCATTACTGTTTTCCCCATCATTATTGTCTAATGGTAAGGAGAGGAACATAATAATAGTAATAATAATAACAACAACAACAACAACAATAATAATAATAATAATAATATGCTGATATCCAAGAAGTACATTGCTTCCTGAGACTCTTCAGCAGAGGTAAAAGCTAAGATGGTGTTACTGTTGTGACAAGGTAGCAAGGAGGTGTGCTAGAGGAGGAAAATTATCTTTTTACAAAAATAACCTTGTCAAAGACAACTTTATTACCAGACACAAGCACAGGGAGTTAAAAAAGTTCTTTAAAGAACAGTCAGGTGCAGGACAGAAGGATGAAGCCAGTACTTAAAAGCATTCCTCCAAAATGTGGCAAATAGATTCCGAATTCTGATCATGTCTGGAGCGTCAGCAGGTGACTAATTCATCCGCAGCATGGGAAGAAGACCTTTTAATGATGTCCATACATAGGACATACCACTACTTACAGGAAACACTGGCATACTTCAGTCACTTGGCAGTTCTCATCAGGTCATGGAGGTATGTTAGTCGTGCTCATATTAGCAAAGTTTTTGATATCTGCTTTACAGTAAGCAATTAAGCCTTTGTGTCTCAGAGATATACTCCCCCTTACAGATGTCGTGCAAGGAGCAAGACTGTAATATCTTAAATTTTATTCCAGGTTTGCTTGATAAGTGGGCGGCAATAGTTAGAGGCCAATTTGTGCTTTTCCATCATGCTGTCTAGACATATTTGCAAGCACTGCTTTGCCTTTAAGAGGAAAGGGTATATATATCATGTATTACACAATAATGGGTTATTTTTACTTTACATTAAGAGGCTGTTTTCAATCAGACACCATTTGATATGAGGGTATGTTCTGGACAATAAATGGAAAAAGTCGAGCATATCCTTTTTTCACACAGCAGACAATATCCATACTTTCCATATAGACAGGAAATGGCTTAGGTTTATATATAGAAATACAGTATATTTTGTATGCATACATAATGTATTGATTTATCAAAAAACGATCACTGTATAATTGGTTGAAACTGCAAAATTAATCCACACCTATGTAAATATTTCAATGCAGCACAAAAAAGACACATCTGGGAACTTTAAGAGAGGTCCCTTCCCATCAG
The DNA here is from genome assembly GCF_011077185.1 of Oxyura jamaicensis. NCBI lineage: Eukaryota > Metazoa > Chordata > Aves > Anseriformes > Anatidae > Oxyura > Oxyura jamaicensis. The sequence continues at coordinate 114,217,165 of NC_048893.1, forward strand.
GCATGACGTGGATGGCATGGAGGTCATGTGCTGTTCAGCAAGCTCTCAGAGCCACCAAATCTGCTCTGTTCAGTGTCTGTGTGTCATAACAGATGGTGCCATCTGCCTCCCACAGGATCTCATAGGTTTGTCTCCTCACCTCATCCTCAGCCCACCAGTCCTCACAGGGCACCAGCTCTTTGTTCTTACTGGCACTGCAGCCAGTGGGGCTGGGTCCATGACCTGATTTGCCTTAGAGCTATGGGGGTCCCCAGTCCCATTCCTACCAGCTGCCTGGAATCTCTTCTGGCTGGGGCTGTCCATCATCCTCTCCTCTCCTGGCATCTGAAGGAGGTGCCCTGCATTCCTCAGGAGCTGTACAACTCCATAGCACAGCAGACTTCTGAAAGGTCACACATTGCTCATGGCCACCGTTTCCCTGGTGGAGAGGGAAATAAAATCACTTTCATGGGAGGCTGACAATACCCAGGTGGCAGCTCAATTTTTTTTTGTTTTGTTTTGTTTTGTTTTGTTTCTATCTGCCTCTCTCTGCACCTGTGGTTTCCTGAGGACATGGATGTTGGCACGGCAGTGAGCTGCTCTCAGCATGCTGGAGCCCAGGCAACATAAGCAGCTGGGGAACCTCTGCTTCACTGCTATGCCTCTGCAGCTTGACTGAGCTGACTCACTTTTTGACTCTAGCTTCCTGCAGAAGATATTTGGGTTGTTGGAAGATGTTTTGCCACGAGGCTGGGAGACCTGGAGTTAGGAAGGCAAGGAGTTATGTGTTTAAACTTATGCTCATTTCAATTTGGATGAATTCCTGCTCACCAGACGATGATACACAACCAGGCGTAGTGGTCAGATTATTTAATACATTAGCAAAGTGAATATGATGGACACAGTCACCAGCTGGATTGTGATCTGATAAGGCTGTCTCAGAGAGGACACAGTAATAGCCCAGAACAAATACATTTGTTTCTTTCTGGCAGTGTAAACAGATCTGTGTTTACTTTGCTCCAAAGGGCTTTCTTCCTGTGCTATCAACATGTAATCTTTCACTTGACTTAATAAGTGCTGAATTTTGTTTGTTTGCTTGTTTTTACATATGTTAAAAGACTTAATGGGATTCTTCAGTTCTGTCATTCACTTGATGCTGATAACAAGCATCACCAGTGTCTCTTTTTAGGTTTCTCAAGCCCACATGGTCTTCTTGCCCTTTTTAATATATTATTTTTCCATATTTTTTTTTTAATTTTTATTTTTAGGAAGTGAGGAAAAAGTGCAGTGAGACTACTAGGCTCCTTCCAATTGCAACCTTTAATGGCTATGGTAGGCAAAGTTTCACAAACCCTGTTACAGATAAGAAAATAAATCCTTCTCTACCAGGAAGCTGTGGCATTAATGCTGAAATACTCTCTAAGCCATAAAAGTTCAGCTCAAAGTGAGGAGAACTCCAGCCGTCACCTTGCATATTTCATTTGTTACAGGCCATCTGTGTGCATCATCAGAGATCTCAGGAAAATATTACTCAGCTGTCTTTTATCTCTGTCTAGCCGAGGTGGAGCGTGGGTAGCAGAACACAAAGTAACAGGTTCCTAACTTCAGTCTGATGATAAAAGGTGCTGGTAACCTAATAGAAGCACATGTTTGTATCGATTAATAATACATGGCTGCGACCCGCCGAATAAGCCGTGCGTGGAGCGTATTTTGGAAAACAAGTAATGAGGCTCTTCCTTCCTAATCAGCTCTTTATTACTTGTTGAAGTGGAATGTGAGAGCAGAAAGTAAAGCTCAGGTATCAAAAAGAAGTGGTGATGACGGGTTGAGGGGGGTCACTTGTGAAAACAGTGGAAATCAAATCAATTAGGCCTGTCAGCTGGAAAACATCACGGGGAATTAACGCTTTTTTGTCTGGATTCCTGCAGCCTGCGTGAAAGTGCGGGAAAATTGTATTTGGGTGACAAAGAAAGTGCTGTATGAAAATTGTGATTTAACTGATAATACAAAAGGGTTATGTAAGACATATTCACTGACAGATCAAATAAGTAAATAGGATAAAACTTTAAAAACAGCAATAGACTTCTAATCTTCAGAATCAAATGCGTCTGTATACCCCACCAGGCAGGGGCGAAGGTACCACCTCTGTACCCTTCAGGACCTGGAAGAACTAGAGCCTGTCGGGGCTCTGCTGAAAGGGGCAAGATTTTGCCTGGTTGCTATGAAACTGAAATTACTGCTGGTGGCATAAATTTAACACATGTGCAAAAAAAAATCCAGGGAATATTTGGATCAGGGAGCTACAAAGGTAGGAAATCTCAAAGGATGTGGCACTCAGGAGTCTTTGGATCTCAACCTCATTTCTAGTTTGTTTTATTTCAAAGTTGAAATGTACCAAATGGGCCTTCCCTGTACTACACAAGAGGTGTTTTTAAATTATTATTATATTATTTTTTTTTCATATTAAAATCCAGGAGAGCAAAGATAGTGCCAGGGCAGCTACAACCACAGCTTCTGCTGGATCAGCGCCCAGCTGAGGAAAGCAGGAATTCAGGACTACAGTCTCCAAAGCCTCTGACTAAACTCATTAAAGCTTGGACATGAATATTAAGTGATGACTTGCATTCGCCCCTATCCCCTCTCCTTCCTGATCTCTGGCAAAAGCCAGGGGATGTTCCTAGCCCAAGGTTTGGGCTGTTCTCCTGCATTGACCCAGGCTACACAGGGCACAGGCCAGGCTACCTGCGCACAAATTTGTGCTAGGAGGGGTTAATTTCACAGGTGTTTTTGATTACTGTTTAATTCACCTAGGTTCTGCTGAAAGACCCCCAAAATCTGAGAACTATTATAAGAATACACAACCCCAAGAAATATCAAGGATCAAAATGTTTCAACAGATTTCACTTGGACTAAAATAGAAGGGGCTTTTAGATTGCTTTTTTGTTGTCCCCAGGTAGACGTGCCCCTATTCTTGTATGTTATATGCTGACTACACACACAGGTTCTTGGCACACACCACAGTTTTTATAGTGCACAGTTTTTAATGCAATTAGAAAAAGAAGCAATTTCAAATGACAGGAATAAATTAAAGGAATGGCTTAAAGGTTCAACAACTGATTGCGCTGTACTTCTCATTCAGAGGGAAGTACCTAGGAAAACTATTTCTTCTCACCATCTAGAAGCTGTGAATCCCTGTCCAGAATTTCAGGTGTCATGGCTATCTGTAGCTAAGTTATCATATTTATATAACCATTATTATTATTATTATTTATATTTGGGTGAAATAATAAAAGAGACTGGTGTTTAACTTTTTATTATTGCAGGCTTCAGAAAACCCTGGTCACTCCAGTTTTCACATATTTTATTTTACGGTGCAGTTGGGATACTAAGTCAACCAACTTACACATTTCAATGCACATAAAATATAATAAAGCAAGGGCTAACCTGCGGCCCTTTGCAGACCAGTGATGAGGAAGGTGTGGAAAGCTATTTGGAGCTCCCTACTCACCCCTGTTAACACATGTGTGTTTCCTTATGGAAGTGGTGATTACACCTTGTTGGCAGTGCAAAGCTTAGCATATCTTTACATTTTCACTATGGAAGAAGGGTATTTCTTCTTGCTTCTGTGGGCAGCCAGCCAGTGAAAGGTGATGGGAAATACATGACATCCTGTTCTGCCTACCTTTCTTCTTTCCTGTTCACAGACACATTCTGAGCGTGACATGCAGGTGTAATTAAAAACAGGTTGATGCCATGCACAGCTCAGCAGACGCATGTAATATTAGTACCTGCTGTGAATCCACGTACATTGGCTTTTATGAAACAGAGAGACATTTGCAAATTGCCTGTTGTAACTGCAATAATATCAGTATAAGAACAAAACAGATTGTGTAACTTTCACTAGCAGAGATCAGCTCAATGTCTAATACTTTTCTCACTAGTACTCAAAGTAATGTCATGCTAACTATTCATACTGATGTTTTTCCAGATAAGTTAATAGTATCGAAGTGGTGCATTTCAGACTTGCAATGAAACAGAGCCAAGCAAACAAAACAAAGCAAAAGCCCCTACACCTCTTTTCCTGCATTTCCTGGGCATGCTGTTCCTGAAAAAGCAGCATCTGCTTTCTCCAGCCAGCAATGGAGGCTGGGGATGGAAAGGACTGGTACATTGGTCATCCTTCTTTGCCATTTTTTTTGAGAGATGTCTCTAAGGAGAAGGTGGTCAGCCTACTCACTTGAGTCACACACTTGGCATACTTAACACAGCTGTCATACCTAAGGGAGCCAAAAGTGGAGAGGGAGATGCAGGCAGGAGGTACATGCTCTGTGAGCTGCCTCACTCTGCCCTGCTGTGAGCCAGGAGGGGAAGCTAGGTGGGGATAGACACCAGAAGTGGCAGAGAACAGAGACTAGGGCTGTAAAATCTGATGGCAGCAGAGCTTCCAACTACAGTACTTCCTTCACATACATGCCACACTGGCTCATCCCTGGCAACTGGGAAGAAAAAGTAGAGTTTTAAAAAGCTCCTTCTCTTGTCATCTGCCTCACCAGCAGGTTGTGTTGTTCTCAACCCTGGAGCAACATTGGCCACTGAACTCCTCTTTGCTTTAGTTTAGCGATCCCAGACCATGAGTAGGAGCAGCCATTCACCTCAAATGAGTGCAGCATCATAAATCTGTTCAGCTGAACATTTTAGCTCCGTGGTGTCAGACAGGCATAATTAGAGCTCCAGAGTCCAAGTGCCACCCCACCAGTCTTACAGCAGTGCACTTGCCTACGCTTTACATGAGTCATCTGGTGGGAGAGGAGAATTAGGCCCAACATGTCTGGGCTGAAGCAATGACTTAATCAAACTACTCCTTCCAGCTCTGACAAGTGTCTCTTTATGCTCCTTGGTGTTTAGCTTGAAGTTGCCAGTTGGGATTTTTCACATGTGTAGGTTATTTAAGCCCTTATTCTGCTGTAGCTCCTGAATTTAAGACAATAAATGCATCCTCTGGAGCAGTATTGGGTGAGGAAGACATTTATGCTCAGGTGACTAAAATAAATGAATGATCTGTGCAGTGATACATTTGTTACTGCTTTCCAAATCCAAACAATGGCTGCCCATGAACTTCCAGTTCTGAAAACTGCTGTTAAATACTGTGATGAGCACCTAGATTAGTCCTCAAAGTATTCAGAGAGTTTGCTGTCAGGTCTTCATGAAAGTAAAATTTATATATGAATACTCCCAAGAATGATCATGTACACTAATTGTGATCATCAAGAATAGTTAATGAGAAGAAAGGAATGACTTCGGTTTAATGCCATCACACCTGACATCAGCCTATTTCACAGAGAGGAAATTGGAAAATATTTACAGAATTAAAAGTCTAAAAATAAATAGGAAGCTCTCAGTGGGAAAAAAAAAAAAAAAAAAAGAAAAAAGGCAATACAAGTGGATCTCTTCATTGCAGGAGGACATTGCCATGTTTCAAAACGGGAGTTACAAACTAACCCAAAATTATTTCAGACAATAGAGAAGGTACAATGGGTTTATTAAGATTTTATCTATAGGTAAGCAGAATAGGAAATATTTTAGGCAGTAGATATTATTTGAGCTTTGTTAATCATTCATTTTCAAAAGTCTTGACTTTCTCCAGAAGTTTAAAGTTAGCTAAAGAATAAGCAATTGTATCTATTTGAATTACCTTACTTCTGACACAGTAGAGCTTCCATTGTCACCTGCAGCAAGAGCCTAACATTGCTGTCTTCCATTCTCAGCTGTAACAATTCAAACCAATTTTTCAAAAAAATAAAAAAGAAAGTAACACAGTACATATTATCTTGTTATAGATCTTGTGTTAAGGCATCTCATTCAGAACAGCTGTGATCCTTACTGCTTTCCATCAGTGTCCTGCTCATCTCACTTACATTATCAAGATAAATGCTTTTTAGAGGCGCATGGTCAGACCTTGCATTTAAACAGGCTGTAATCTCCATGGCCAGAGATACCATAAATAATTGAAATACCAGAGAATAAATAGTTTTACTAACCATGTTCTGCCTTAACTAATCAGAGCATCTGGTAGATCCACATACATTTAATTAATTCGCTGTTTGTTTGTTCCTTTGCATAATTAACTATTTAATTTTATTGCCCTCCATATTTGCTCACTAATTATTTATCCCTTGCTAACTCATCGATCAACTGCTTGCAGCTCCCCTTGCTTTTCTGGCCACCATGTTTATCCTTCACTCTATTTGTATCAGCCGTTTTCATATTTTCCCAATTTTCATTCCTCCCCTTGTCTTCCTTTTCAGGCTGGTCAGGGGGCAGCAGCCATCCATCCGTGCAGTGCCCATGGCCAGTCACTGTGTTTGGGCACTAGAGAGAGTGGGGACATTGCTGGTGGGGCAAAAGCTATCTGAGGTGTAGTGATACCTGGATACAGTACTCTTTTGGTTGCAAATAGTTCATTTCCAGTTATTAAGACAAGTGCAGCTGGACTGGGGAGAAATTATTTTGGACAAGTGCAGCTCATATTTGTTTGAAATTGGAAGGGTTTTAATGACTTGGAGACTTTCTGTCCCTAAGACAGAAGCTGCTCACCAGCTAAAGTCTTCAACCTGCCATTCATGTTTTATGGCATCCTGCAGGTTGCTGAAAACAATGTTATATGCACAATAGCAAAAATGGTCCAGGAAATTAGAACCCCTGGGTGTACCCAAATCTTTACAGTCTTAAATAAGTAACTAATGCCTAGAACACAAATTGTTCCTCTCCACTGAGAGCTGGTGTGATCCTTACCAAACATGGGCTCCCTTAATTCTCCCAGGAGTCTTTAAAGCTACTTAACCTCAGCATTTTAGATATATTTTATTCTCACAAGCAGCTTTTTTGACCTCGCACTGCATGCAGCAGCCTGTTCAGTCAGTGAGCTTTTGGAGTGTGATGGTGGCTCTGAATTCAGCTTTCTCATGTGAGACGCTCATCATCTAAGTATAGCCGATACATTTTATTTCTGGGAAGGCTTGTTTGGATTTCCGTCTGCTCCACTCTCCTCTGGTTTAGATTTCTCGTCTGAATGCTGTCCAGGAGCCAGTGCTTACGCTACCATTCACCATATCGCTTTTTGCTAATTGCTCCCATATTTGGAGCAATCACGTGTGCCAAATTGCTAAATTGTGACTGCACTTTCCGGCAGCTACTAGAATCTCCCAAAAGAGGCAATTAGGACACCAAACGGTGCAAGGGGAGGAAAACTGGCTATAAGAGGCTCTCAGGGTCATCCAGCATTCTTTCAAAACTTATTGTGCGCTGGTTCTTTTTAAAGAAGGGAATAATTTCACTGTTAATTTTTTCTTACTTTCAGCAGGCTAAAGGACTGTTTCAGATAGTCATTACCTGAGACTGTCAGTCCGTGCTCACTTTGACTGCTGGCACAGGAGCTGCAGCTGTGCCTCAATGGCAGCTCAGCAAAGTACTGAAGCAGACACTCGGTTCCACGTGTGGCCTCAGAATAGGCTGTACGTATCTTGGAGATAAGTATGTAACTGTGTGTCTTGATGAGTAAAAGCCCAGGATTCTGGAAGTAGCTTGGAAATGCTTGACTCAGCCAAGTGTACTGGGTCTGGCTGGGATGTTAACTTTCCCTGCAGCAGCCCCTACAGTGCTGCGCTCTGCACTTGTAGCTAGAACAGCAGTGGTATCACACCGGTGTTGTGTCTGCTGCTGAGCAGTGCTGGGACAACATCAGGACTCTCTCTGACCCTCCTAGGGGGTGGGCAAAAAAGAAGCATCACCAGGGCAGCTGACCTAAACCAACCAAAGGTATATTCCATACCATATGATGTCACACTCAGCAATAAAAGGTGGAAAAAGGAAGAAGAGGGGAGGGGTGGGCCCTCGTTGCAAAAACGTCTGTCCTCCTCCTGAACACCAGCTACATGCATTGAGGTCCTGCTTCAAGGATGTGGTCAAGCATCGCTCATTTGTGGGAAGTAGAGAGTAATTTCTTTCCTCTGCACTTCCACATAGCCTTTACTTGGTTTGTTTTGTTATTGCCTTTCCCCCTCCCTGTTCCCCCTTCCCTTTTTTTTCATTTAGTTGAATTGTTTAATTAATAATAATATTTCCTCAATATATATATATTTTTCTCTTTAATTAAATTATCCTTATCTCAACCCGTGAGTTGTTCTTTCCTTTACTTCTTCCCCTCCTCATCTGAGGAGGGGGAGTGAGAGAGCAGTTGTGGTGTTCAGCTGCCTAGCATGTTAAAACCACCACACCAAGGAAAGCCAAAGCAATTTTCCTTGAGGTTGCTCCTACAGGTACGTATTGCTTTTGGAAAGGGGGCTCAGGTAACTAGATCAAGGAAGGTCTGAAATGTAGAGCAAAACTAGACCCTGATCCCTAAAATCTAGTCCTATTTATGGAACCTGCCATCTCAAAACATTGACAAGATAGGGCTTTTTGTTCTTACCACCCCCCCCAAATTAAAAAAAAAAAAAAATCCTTTAATTCAGTATTCAGTATTAATTCAGTATCAGCAGGTGAATGTGGCAGGACTCAAGCAGATGACATTTCCTGAAGCTCAAAGGCCTGTGACTGAAGGAACATCATTTACAGCATTGTTTTCGAAATTAGTTCAAATGATCAGGTCATATAGGAATTAATTTGGCTTATGTATAGCAAAGGAACTAGTGGGAAGAAAGAGGAAGAAAAGCTTTCTGCACTGTGCTGATGAGAATCACAGATAAACTCCATATTCAGCCCCATACATCCTCAGTGGTTTGGGGAAATCATCTCTGAGCCCCATGCAATCTGTGCACCCAGGCTGGCTCATGTTTCCTTTGCTCTCCAGAGGAGCCTCCACTGGCTTAGAGGGAACCTGGACACCCAAAGTTGAGATCTTCATGTGCCTTAAATGTCCACTGAGGTCACCTCAGTATATGAAACTTCACTCATGTTACACCTGGACACATTTTTTTTGGATGTGCATCTTCCATTTGAAAACCAGAATGCTGAGAAATCCTTCTGGATGTTTGGAGGGGAGAGGGGAGGGCAGGGATTGAGGATGAAGCTTTTGCAGCTTCAGGATCCTTGAACTAGTCCTGCAGTGGGGTCAAGCACTTCTTTCTTTCTTAAGAGTTTGCTTTTATGCTGTGTTATATTTACCCAGGCATCTTCCTAGACACAGGGAACAGCTCAGCCCTGATAACAGCCGTATCCAAGACAAATTGTTCAGTGCTGGGTAAAGAGTTCAATAAAACCTCAACAGCTCTTGTTTTGCACTTTGGCAAAATAATAAGTGTCTACATTTCCCTGGAGATGGGAATAGTAATAGAAAGTCTTTCAATGAAAATGAAGAAAATCTTAAGGAGAAAGGAGGTAAAGCCATTTTTCAGCTGAAGTATCCCACCTGTGCATCTTGAAAACCTGTATTAGGGAGTACCTAACACCTCACAGCCCGGGCAAGTGCTTGACCAAAAAGGTTAGAAGCTGCAAAGTTCAGGTTGTATATTTTCTCAGATGTCAACCTGCAGGTTCAGGCCACCCTCAATGGGAAGCCAAAATCACCAAAGGGAAAACAAGAGTGAAATGGCTGAGGTGGAAAGCAGCAGCCTGGGTGTGCAACCTGCATTGAAACTCGGTCTGTGCCTGGTGGGATTCCACATCATCTGGGAGCCATCACGACCACTGAGCCCTTTGCTTCTACTGGCCCTGCAGTGGGAATACCGAGGAGAGAGAGATAAGCATGGATTTGCTCCATCTCCCTGGTTTGGACAGGTTTTCTCACATTTCTTTACCCCAGTTCATCCCTGTACCCCATTGCTTCAGTTTCTGTCTCATTTCTCCCCTTTTCTCCCTCATTCTATCTGCAGGTTTCTTCCTTGACTGCTGCTTGGCACCAGCAATTCAGGGCAGGTGAATTTCCGAGCTTTTCAGAATTCAGCCGCAGGCCCTGAGCCAGGGCCCTATCACCTCTGGCTGCACTCCCTCCCAACTGGGTCTCTGGTGTGTGCAGGGGGGAGCAGCAAAATTAAATGCTTCAAGCTCTGAGACATTTTCTGTCCACGTTGCAGGCCAAACCTGTTGGATTTGGACCAGAGGGGCCACTTTAGTGGAGGCAGATGTATCTGTGGAGGGAACAAAAGTAGGGAAGATTCAGGGTGTGCTGTTTTCCCAGCAAAAACAATGATGCTAGGTAATTCCTTTTCTCCCACAGGCTGTACCTTGTCCTGCTTGCATGGAAAATGGCATTGTCCTGTAAGCAAGGAGCAGCAATTGGCTGCAAAAAGTGCTCTCTGTACAAACACCATACTACTTCAGGTTTTCCTCTCAGGGGGCAGGCTACTCTGAAGGAAGTAGCAAAGCAAGCCCGGTGTCATGTGGAATAGCTGAAATTCCTCAAGTTCCTTTTTGCCAGGGTTTCAAGCTGTGAAAGACACATGATCTCCACTGCTCCAGCCTATAACTGAGGATTTTCCCCAACAAAGATGAATAGTTAGCTGTGCAATTTTATTTTAGCACTTTTTTTCTGCCTCTGCCAGAAGCCATGGAAGATTCTGAGTTAAATCATTATTAGGGGCAGTGTTTGGAAGCAATAACCACAGATAGGGTTTATCAAAGGGAATCCATTACTCTTGATCCTCAAGAACTGACGTGGATTATGATCACTTTTAGAGAAAAAATAGAAAGAATTAGAATTCTGGCTCCTTTTCTGCCATTCACATTGTCATAGTATCTGTTTAAACCAGGGGCTGAGGTGCAGTGGGCTCAGCCCCCTTAGTGTTGCATGTGGCCTCAGTCAGGGGCCAGAAACAAGAATCCTGTGAATCTCTCTTTTATGCCTGTTGCAAGAGCTGCGTCCATTTTTGTGTTGAGAGCTAACAAAGTTTAAGTACCGAGCAGCTTCATGCTGAGACTTGCTGATTTGACAGAAGTAGATGAGATGGAGAAAGGAGAAGCTCTGCTCCTTGCTACACAAATGATTTGCTAATTGCCCAGCAAAGTCCATCGGAGGTTTCTGGTTTAACTGAAGAGCTATCACCATTTATGGAAAAAAGAGAGCTATCAATAATGTGTGGGAAGGGGGTTTGTGCAGTCGAAACCACTTCTTAAATAAAATTAGGGATCAACAGCCTTTGGGGAGGGGGTAAGAAGATTTAAATTTGAAAGAAAACTGTAGGAGGCACCAAAGGAACACAGTGCAAATAAAAGTTAGCATGCTTTGCCTAGAAGGCCTTATGAGTTTGATCTCCTTGAAAGAAAACGAAGTGTAATTTGCTTTTCTTTGTCTGTCACTCATATCTTTGTAAACCTTTGCAATTCTTGTTACATATTCTTTTTTTTTTTTTTTTTTTTCAAATAAATATCTTTACTGTACTTCAGATCAGAATTAATTTCCAGATTAGTAGCTAACAAATGCATTTCATGTAGAAATCCTTCTCACTGTGTTTCTGTAGCACCGATGCAAAAAGCTAACACCTCTGTGTGTTCCTCTGCAGTGCCCAAGGTCTCCACTTTGTATGCCTCTGCTTCCCAGGTGAATTTCAGAACTGATTGTGCAGGAACAAGAGAGGAAGAAGTATTTCTTGGTGGCTCCCTGCTAACCCAGAGAGCCTGCAGGGCAGTAAGGAATCTGCACCAATCTACAGGAAGTTTTACACAGATTTCACTTGGAGGCAGGATTTTACCCACAGTCCATCAAGTTTTCCTCATCTTGTGGACTCGGTGTTTTTGGAGCATGTTTTTTTGGGCCCATGTTTTGCCCAGTCAGGAATATGGTGCCACCAGCTCAGCCATGGTGACTGCCTGGGAATGCAGGCTTAGCTGCTGTCCCATATCAAGTAGGACAGGTGAAAGGGAAAGGTTCTGTGATGCTAATACAGTTTATGTCACATTTACCACAGCTTTGAATATAGCCAGTTAGTTACTGCTGGTAAAAAGTAACTATCACCTCCATTAAACTTTTTGTCTTTTAATGCAGATATCTACAGCTTTATGTTACCACCTTAATTTTTGCAATGAGAAGGCAGAACAGAGAAGGAATGTCACTTGTCCCTGATGATACAGCCATTGACAGACTCACAAGGGGGACTCTGAAATGCCTTGCTTTTAGTCTTGTTCTCATTCCTATGGGTTACAAAGATGTGACAGATGTAGTGTATATTCTGTTCTTACACTCTGCATAGAAAAAGCAGACAATTAGGAAGACTCTTTGAGCATGAAAAGTGAGGGCTGAAAAATCCAGACATGCTTTCTGCTGTTTATTTTTTTTTAATGAAAAAAAGTGTTTATTTAAACTCTGAGATAAATCCTGTCTACCTGCCATCAGGCTAAATCTTATTTGATTCCCTCAATTCTTCTTTGTAAAGGTTTCCTTTCCAGCCTGTATTACATTGGATAACCGTAGAACTACCATCACATAATGTTAGTCTAAAAATACATGTACCATTATTATTATCAAATAGAGATAAGTGTGCGTTGCCAAGTAAAAAGAAAGCTGTGAAATATAATGCCGTGTACAAGTATTATTTTTTTCATGATCTTCCAGAACATGTAGGATAGACATGGGCTGCCAGATACTCAGTTCTGATGGATAAATGCAACTCTGGTTTCCATAGCTATGCGAGGTTTTCTATAGCACCCATCACCATGGTACCTAAGCATCTTGCTGCTGCTGCACACTTTAGTCTATAGCTTCCTAGGGAGAATTAACCAGAATAAATAAATAGAAGATCCTTGAGCTTGGCCATCCAATGTGTGTAGTGACTTGGGTCAGGTTCACATTTAAAAAGAGATTGATTGTCTTTTCACAACTCCCCGACTGCTGAGGTCCTTGTTTTGGTGATACCTGATGGGAAGGGCATTTCTTGTGCTGTGGTTCAGCATCTCAGCCAGTGCCAGCACACAACTGGTCAGGACATGACTGCTGGGCAGGGTGGAGGCCACAACTGAGATCCCCAGCTATGCGTCAAGCCAGGCCACTCCATTTGATCCTACTGGCTCCTTTGGGACCTGTGGATGCTGGGAACCTGCCTGTGCCTTTGCAATATGCCAGACAAATTTTCTGACAGAATTTGGTCAATGGAAGACACTTCTTCCTGTTAGAGGGCAAGCTCTCTACTTAAAGGAGGTGAACCTCAGTATCCCTCAGTAACCCGAGAAGATTAGTGAAATTGTGGGCCCTCTCCAGAAGGAAATAGGACACCTGGTCACCTGGGATATGGAGAAGGCTGAGGTACTCAATATTTTTTTTTCTTCAGTCTTCACTGGCTAGAAATCTAGCCACATATCCCAGACCCCAGATGACAAAGGCAGGAACTGGAAGAATGATGAACCACCCACTCTAGGAGAAGATGAGGATCAAGACCAGCTGAGGAACCTAAAGGTGCACAAGTCCATGGGGCCTGATGAGATATATCCACTGGTCTTGAGGGAACCAGTGGATGAAGTTGCTAAGCCACTACCCATCATATCTGAGAAATTGTGGCAGTCCAGTGAAGTTCTCACTGACTGGAAGAGGGGAAACATTACCCCCATATTTAATAAGGGAAAAATGGAAGACCTTGGGAACTACAAACCAGCCAGTGTAACCTCTGTGCCTGGAAAGATCATAGAGCAGATCCTCCTGGAAACTATGCAGAGGCACATGGAAAATAAGGAGGTGATTGGTGACAGTGAGTGAACAGGGCTTCACTAAGGGCAGGTTGCACCTGACAAATCTGGTGGTCTCCTCCAGTGGAGTTACAGTTTTGGTGGATAGGGGAAGAACAAATGACATCATCTACCTGGACTTGTGCAAAGCATTTGGTGCTGTCCCCCATGATATTCTCATCTCTAAATTGAAGACATAGATTTGATGGATGGACCACTCGGTGGATGAGGAACTGACTGGATGGTCACACTCAAAGAGTTTGAGGTCAATGGCTCAATGTCCAAGTGGAGATCAGTAATGGGTGGTGTTCCTCAGGGGTCAGTATAGGGGCCGGTGCTGTTTAATGTCTTTGTTGGTGACACAGACAGGGGGGCTGAGTGCACCCTCAGCAAGTTTGCTGATGACACCAAGCTGTGTGGTGTGGTGGACACACTGGAGGGAAGGGATGCCATCCAGAGGGACCATCCTCTCTGCACTACAGGAAGCCTAGGTGTTGTTGGGACTGTTTTTTTTTTTTTTTTTTTTTTTTTTTTTTTTTTTTTTGTGGTGGTGGTGGTTTGTTGTTGTTGTTTTCCTGCATAGTTGAGATTTGTCTTTGAAGATGTGTTCTTCCTTTGTCTGGAAGGATTCCTTTATCTTTTTATTAGGGATTTTATTAGGTCTTTCTTTTACCAGACCCTTCTTGTCCTCCCCGTCTTAACAATACAAATATTTCTTGGGGATGATCTGATGTAGTTTCTATTGGTTCAGATAATAAATGATTACTGTGGTTTCTCATCCATGGGTACGCCCTATGACCATGTAGATTCTCTCTGTACTTGTAAAACAGTATCTGAACTCAGAGCATAACCTTCCTTTAATGCAGTCCTTACACTGTGTAAGAACATGTACATTAACAGCTGTTCTTTATGTAAACATGTAAAGAGATCCATGAGTGTGAGCTCATAACTCAGCTCTACCTGAGACCAGACACAAGAGCAGCTAATAATTTTGAGGTGGTAACAGGGCTTTAAGTGACCTGGTCCATAGATCTTTCTCTGAGAGAGATTTAATGCACATCTACAAGAAGATGCCAGGATCAGGTCTTGGAAAGTGTATAGCCATGCCTGTACAGCACTGTGCTTGTACAGGACTGGGACTGAGGTGAGAAGTCCTTCCTCAGGCCATGATTTCACCTGATGCCTTCTGCCTACACACTCCAGCAGGGCTACTAATGAAGCAGTCCCACCAGCCCCAAGGACCTCTACCTCCTCCACTCTTTCATTTTGCTTGAGCTGACATGAACCCCTGTGTCAAAACAGTTTGGAGAAGCAAACAGAAAAAGTCACAGCTGAGACTGGAGATCATCCCTCCTCCTGACAGCAGCCCTGGCTAAATCCTGGTTTAAGGGATCATGCAATTGTGGCATCAAAGAAGGGTTAACTAGCCTGCAAATGCTGAAATAGGTAGGGGTACTGACCCTGCTGATCGCTGATCCAGCTCAGGTGTTTCCTCATTAAACTCTGTTGGGTGAATCCATCTCATTGTGGATCTGTCACATAAGTTGTCTTCAAGGCCAGTTGTCTGGTTGTCCTTTTATCTGCTGCTTGCAAATTAGCTGCAGGCTTCAGGCTTCCTGAATCAGCCTTTTCAGAGGGAGATCCATTTTAGCCAGGAAAAATTACAGCAGGTGTTTGTAGTACAATTTTTTTTTTTTTTTAGCTGACCTATTTCTTGTGGTTTTCTCAGCCCGTGATCACTGGTTAAATAAAGCATCATTAGGAGAGCTTGCCCCTCTTTCTGATTTCAGTGTTCAGGTTTGTATTCATGGGTTCCTTTGCTGTTTTCTGCAGTCCCTAAATAGGATCAGGCTGAGTTTGGGGCAGGGTAGGGAAATCTGGCCTCCTCCCTTTGGTCTGTACTAATGAATATTGCAAAAATCAGGTGCTAAAACTTCCTATAAATGCAGGCATTTTGAGAAAAACCTGGAGCCTCTGCTCACAGTTGAGTGGGTGGCTGTCCTGCAAGAGCAGCAGTTATGGTACAATAAACTACTCAACATATCTTGTGTAATTAGCATGAGTCTTTATTATAGGAATATCTATGGTGCTGACAGATCGGGCCAAGAAAACCACCCTTCTCCACATGCACATTTGAGCAGACATGAGGGCTGGGAGGAAGCTCCAAAACAGCACCCCCAGCCCAGCTGAAGGCATTCTTCCTGTTTTCCCCAAGCACGCACCACGAGGCTGGAGGCATCTGGTTTCGTGGGAGAAATGGAAACAGGACCCAAGAAACAGATTCCCACCGAATGGCCACCCCAGGCTGTGAACAGGGAGCTGCCACCTGGCCCCGAGCCCTCGATGCCATTGCAGCACTTTGCACAAAGAGCTTTGATAGCGACAGCCTCCTCTCCGTGCATGTACATAGTATTTCCATCCCCTGTTTTTCCGACTGGGAGGGGGGCCAGCCTCTTCACCACTTGAGATCTCGCTTGAAAAGAAAATGAGTGGGAGAGAGAGGGAGAGACAATATTGCAAAGTGGCATTTAGATCTCTCAATTAAATCCGCAAAGACTCACTGCCATGGATTTTTGCTGTATCACTCATCAGTTATGTGCTTTCAGTGCCTCTGTCCTGCTCACTTCTGCAGGTTTTGCAGCAGGCTCCAATACTTATACTGCCTTGCAAAGCACCACAGATAATTTTCTGGTTTTTATTAGCTTTCCAAAAAACACATGGATCTGGGCTCCTTGACTTCAGCCCCCTTAAAGTTTAATAGGGTGTCTATTGTAAAGCTAACTTTTTCATTCATTTGCTCATACAGTGAATATTTCCTTTGAACAGCAGGCATGTTCTGCTAGAAAAATCCCTTTGGGAAAATATGAAGCTTTGAGAAATGTTCTGTCCTCCCTCAAAGAGGTCCCTTCTGAGCACAGACAACTTCTACTGCTATTTAACTATCAATAAACCCCCTCCCCCCTGCTGTACCAGTATCTGCTGAAGTACTAAGCTCTGCAGCAATCCATAACTTACAGTGAAATGTAAGCAATTAACCTGATTTTAATGTTACACAGGTATGTTACCAGAAGTCATCTGTAATTCCTTAACATTCTTCTCAGTGCAAATCACCTCGGAGGCAGGGCAGCCCCTTTTCTAAGGAATTTCAGCAAATGCAGAGGTAAAAGACATGGAGTTGGAGAAATATATTTTAAGGAGAAAAAACAGCTCTAGATTTTTCACTAAAAGAAAAAAAAAAAAAAAGGAAGAAAAGTCAAAAGCCTTCATTTTAATTTCACTCAAAATATTAAAAGGCTTAGTAATGTGGCTGTCCAAGAGAAAAACTCCAAAGAAAATCTTCATGGGATATATTTAAACTAAATAAATTGCTTAAGATTGCACATGATTAACCAAATGTTTCCACAGATTTAAAGTCTGAAACACATTTCTACATTTGAACCCAAATGTTTCAATTGCTCAGAGACCAAAAGTGTGTGTGGGATGCAAGTGGGTGCTGAGTGGCAGGGAGGACAAGAGCTTCTCCACCATTTACTTTCCAAATCTGAAATTCAGGATTCTGCATTTAGGATCAAAACCCCAAAACCATTCTCCTTCATGTCTCCTTCATGGGCTCTCCCATGTATGGTAGCAGCAATGCAACAGCAGTGCACGAATTCCCACTGTAGGCAGCATGGCTCCTTTCCCATGGCATCCATCCCATGAGGACCTCCCTTATGGTGGGAGCAGAGCAGGCCAAGTTCCATTTTCAGTGTCACCCCGGGAACCATCTTCCCCTCTGCTCGGATGTCACATCAAAGAGATGCTCCTGCCACCTCTCAGGTTTAACGTGAGCCTTGCAGATGCTGGGGAGGTCTCACAGCCCCAGCCGCAGGGCTTGGAGAGCATCTCTCCCATACCTCCCTTTTGAAACTGTTACGTGTTTAGCTTCCACACAAACAAAACCAAGAAAATATGGCCTGGTTATACTTTAGAAAATCAGTGGGGCTTTTTTGTTTGTTTTGTTTTTGTGATATTGAGTTTATCTCCAGACATTGGGATGCCTGAGGCCAGTGGTTCTGCCCACGAGCTAGCCCAGAAATTTGAACTTGTATTTCTGCAGCTAATGACAAAATGAACTTCCCCTGTATCTACCCATGTGCACATGGCAGTGGCACTAATAACTCCTCTGCAGACAGGTGAGAGGAGAGGGATTTCCACTGGCATTTTAGTTTATATTTCTTTCATTCCACTTTATTTTTTTGTCACTGATGCATCAGAAATCTCCATCTCAGAGCATGCCTTGCTTATGGAGTCACTCAAACTAGAACTTCAAATAAGGTCATTCAAAATAACAGGAGTAATCCTAGGTCAATCAAAATCAGACACACACATATATATATATATATTTTTCTGAGTCTGGAGCTGCACAGTGCTGAGACATAGTCAGAGGACAATACAGGGACACTACCTCAGGCAAATATAATAGCTGTCCATTGTGCACATCTTAAAGCACTTTCCACACAAGTGCCTCATGGTGTTTTGACCCAGTTAAGTATCACAATGCCTGTTGTAAAAAGAGGGAACCTGTGGCCCATGGGGCTTCCTACAGTCATACAAATTGTCTGAGATGCACTCAGTACTGCAAGAAAATACTAAGGGCCTTCAGTTTTGGCTTTGAGAACTCTTTTCCTTCCACTTGGCTGCTCTTTATTGCACACCTGGAAAAAAATTGGGGGGGGAGGGAGGGCATAATTTAGAGAAAGCAATTATTCTCTTGGAACATCAGTGAAGTGCTTCTACTGTTCATCATGAGGTCCACAGCTTCCCATCCACCACTACTGACAGAGGCAACCAATAACTATTGGAAACCTCAGCCAGAGGTGAGAAAGCAGTGCGCATGTTTATTGCTGCCTATTTAGGATGGTCACAGTTGTTCTTCTTTTTTGATCCTCTGTGACCTCTGCCTGAATTGCCAGTGTGTGGGCAAGGAAAAGTGATACCCAGCTTCCACATATCCAAGAGAAGTGCAGAAATGTGCCAGAAGCAAGGCCGGTAGAAGGAGGATGTCTCAGACACCTGAGTGTAACTCACAGGTGCCCGGCTGGTGGTGACTGATGTTAATGGGGAAGGAGGGAGCTTATGGTCCTTGTTTTATGATACCAGATGTAATGTTAAGGCTATAGGTGTACCTATAGCCTTGATCTGCATCCATGTAGATTTCCATGACTGGATGAGTCTCAACACCCACTCTACGGGCTTGGGATGAGGTTGGCCACATACACTGTTCTAGACCAAAACTCCACCTCTGTCTCAAAAACAAAACAAAACAAAAACCAAACCAAAACAACAACAAAAAGGCCAGCTCGCCTTCTTAAGAATTAATTCACAGAATTTACCAAGAAGTAATTTTCATTTAATGATTTTGAAAGATATATTTTAACTCTGGGTTGAACTTGAATATGAAAGGAACTCAAGAATGATTTAAGTGTCCACAAGTAACATTGTAAGGACTACTTCAGGTCTTAAACATTCAAGACCTTTGAAAAAGTTACTTGTTGAAGTTATCCTTCATCTACCAGACAATAAAATCCCATAGTAAAATAGGGTCCTTAAAATGTGATTTTATTTAATCTCAGTGGAAAAGCTAGCCCAGAAGAAGCACCCTGGGGACAGCAGAGCCCATCTCTCAAGAGCTTTAATACCCTGTGCCTCTTTTCTCCATCTTGCTCCCCTCTTGTGCTCAGCCTGGCCATGCATGTGCCAGCACCAGGACTGGCACTGAAACACATCCGAGTAAGAGGGTGCTGCACATCCCTAGCAAATGGTGGGATCCCCACCAGGTGAAGAGCACCGGGGCCATCCTCAGACAAAGTGATCCTCGAGGTGTTATGACACTTCACACCTCCAAGCCCTCCCTGTGTTAGCAGTTTACCTGTGACTTGTAGACAATGTCAGAGAAACCTCCTCGCCAATCTGACAGATCATTTAACAGCTCAGCTCCTGGACTTCATTTCAGTTATTTGCTAGAGGGTAGTCATCATTCTCTAAACGTATTGAAAAAATTCTAAATCCACAAAGAAATTGTCCCTTTAAAATGACATTTAAGATAGATGAAAAAAAAAAAAGCAAAAAAAAAAAAAAAAAAGCAAAAAAAGCAAATCAACCTTTGCTGTAAGCTCATCAATACAGTTGCTCTAGGTTAACGCTGATATAACTGAAATCTGCATCCCGCCCACATAAGAAATCTGTAATTAGCAGGTGGGAGATCACACACGGTTCTGTGGAAGTTTTATATGTATTTTTAAAAAATCAGCAATGGAACAGAGCTAGTTGATTCCTATTCTGGGTTTGTTCCCAGTAGTGCTTTTGCAAAGTTGTGTGTGTGTGTGTGTGTGTGTGTGTGTGTGTGTGTTTGTTTCCCTCCTCCATGCAGATTTTAGTTGTGTGAAGCATCACAACTTCCTCTGGAGTGCACAGTGAAACAGCAGCAGCCACCTGCCTCCAGCTCCTGGTCTGCAGGTCCTGCTCCTCCTGGGTGCAAGGAAAAAAAAAAAAAAAAAAAAAGATCTGTAGCAAGGGGAGCCATCCCTTCATGTGGGTTTAGGTCTGGGGATGTACAATGTATGGAGCGTCTGCGGAAGTCTGTTTTATTTTGAGCAGAGGCAGCTGGAAGCAGACACTGACAGGAGAGGATGATTCTGAAGGGCTGTGGTCCCTCACAGCCATTGAATGTCTCACAGCACCAGGATAGTGCAGAATTTAAAGAAGAGAGAAAAAAATATATAAGTGGAAAAACAGAGCGACTAAAAGCTCTATCAGATCTGACACTCTACAAATATGGGAGACAACTGGGAGAAATGTAAACCATACTTCACTCTGTGTCTGTAAGCAATGAGTGCTAGTGAAAAAGGACACAGATCTTGCTCCTGACAGTAACGGGGTCTAATACCTTTGATGTGTTTAACAGTTTCCAGTTTTCTCAGGCAGAGGAAGACAGCTTTACAGTGCTTCACAGAAATTTAGCAATCCCATGCTCCCATCACAAAGAAATATGTAAGATGCTTGTAACACAAATGTACGAAAACGAAGGAGAAGAGGTTACTGACGGTAACGGGCTGGAGAGGGGACTGCAATTTGAACATATAAAAACGAGACTTCAGGAGCATCTGGGAGAGTCAATGTCACCCTCAAGAAAGGGTGTTCAGCTGCTAGAGCTGCTGGGGACCGCAGATGGGGAGGGACGGTGCTCTGCTGACAGATCCTTGCTCAAGGAGCCACGGCTGCAGGGCTCAAAGGCAGCTCAGCGTCAGATGGTCCTCAGCACAGCACAGGCTGTCAGTAGGTGTAGTGGCTGGGCTGGCCATAAGGGTCTCTCACTGCCTATATTAAAACCATACTTATGGTTTGTTATGCTTTCAGATTTAACTAGGGAATAAAAGGGAATTCTTGGAAATTTTTCCTGCAAGGGACCTGGTTTCAGGGACAGGGAGCCACTTGAGCACTCGTGCACTTTGTGCATCTCTTGTTCCCTCCATGGGCTCTGTTTCCCTTCCTCCTCAGGATGAGTGCTCCTCTCAGTTTGGGAAACATTGCTTTAGGGTAGAAACTGAAAGGTAGGCGAGGAGCTGGAGGCTGATACAGGGAGTGTTTTAGTTTCATAGGCTAGGAAAAAAAAGGAGCAGCTTGCACTAACAGCAAGAGAAAGTTTTGTTTTGTTTGCTTTGTTTTCTGTTGTACAAATACTCTGTGCAACAATTGCTGTTTCATTCAATCCCCAACCTCTCCCTCTCCAGTATTGCTCCATCCTTCCTCAGCCATCCCCTTATGCCTCCCACTCACACTTTCATTAAAGATTAATTATTTCCTTTACACTCATCCTTGCCAGCCCTGGCCTTCCCCCTGTGCTCAGAGCTTTCCCAAGCTCCTTCACCTCTGCGCAACCCAGCTTCTGCTCACTTAAAAATCCCCTGTTTGAGAGCACACAGACCTCTATCCAACCTGCCTGGACCACTTTTTTCTTCCCTTTCCCAGGGTAATCTGCCGGCCCAGCCTCAGAGCTGTGCCTTCCTTTGACAGCGATACTGATTGCGTACTGCCCCATTGCCCAGCAAGCCTCCCATCCCGACCATCTGCTGCACCCAATGGCCAGGGTCTGGATTGCTGCACATCAGGCTTGGTTGCGGGGGCTCAGTCTGATGCCTGCAATGAACAAGCTGCAACTACATAAAATACAGCTTGTGAGTGGTGGCAGGCTGGAGGCAAAAGAGGGGAAGACACAAATCATCCAGGCATTGAGAGGAAGAGATAATGAGGAAAGTAGGTATTTATATATATATATATTCTCTTCAAGAACACCTACATCTTGTCCCACAAGAGGAGTGTCAAACACTTGTATCAGCTAGAACCTGGGGCCTGGGGAGGTGGGATTTTTGACTGTTTTTTTTTCCCCTTTTAGAGAAAGTGTTACTCTATCTCAACAGCTGAAGCCCAAGGAGCCTCCTGAGAAAGGGGGAGCCCCTCGGCTGTAAAAACAAAACAAATGTGTTTGCCTTTAAAATGACTGGGACTGTGACGCTGCTGGCTGGGAGAGCTGTCTGCATTTAAAGCAGTGTGACTGCGTGAAGTGGGAACGATGTGTATATGGCACGCGGCAGTGAAGCAGGCTCTTTTCTCCTTATTAGGAGGACTATTTTCTTTTTTTTTTTCTGCTGTTCGGAGCCACGCGTCACCGGGAAAGCAGGCACGGATAGTGTTCTTCCTTTGCGTCCTGGAAATCAGAAGTGTCTTTTGCCTAAACATGCAGGCACAGAAGCAGGGCTTGTGTATTTTGTATAGGAAGCTGCTTTTGTTTGCTGCCAGTAGGATACACAATGTGCTCTCTACAGGGGATGGAGATGTAGGGCTGGATAAACACTGAGCAGCAATACCTTACATAACTGGCCCACGGGGAGAGGTACTTGTCATGGGGAGAAACAGCCTTGCCAGGCAAGGTAAAATACAAGAGGCAATGCAGGACTCATGGAAGAAAACACGAGGCCAGTGGGGGGAAAAAATGAACCATCCATGCCGATTACCATCTGGCTGACCACCTGGAGGAAAACATCTGCAGATGTGGCTCCTGGACAGCCAGGGGGGTTGTAGATGGACACCACCCTGGTAGGGGGGGACCAACCCCAGTATTAGCTCTGAGGTGGCAGAAGAGACCCACCAGTGACATGGCTCAGGGTGAGTGGGTTACTGACAGGGCTGGTGGGGGGCCTCAGGGTGAGAGGGGGAGCCTGGATCAAGTGCTGGTCCAGGAATGACCAGGGATGCTTGGAGATCTGGAATGTGCCCCACTCCTCCCCAGGGGACCATCTGGCTAGCTGGGACCTCTGTGCTCCTGTGGAAACCACTGCAGGTCTACACGTACAAAACCAATCTGTAAAGGCCCAGTAAGGACTCTGTAAATTTTGCACGTGGATGCACCAATGTGAGCTTCCCCCTTTTTAAGCCACTACATTAGTATTTATTTCTCAGATGACAAGTGATAGGATGTAAGGAAATAGCCTCAAGTTGTACCAGGGGAAGTTTATATAGGATATTAGGAAGAATTTATTCATGGAAGGGGTGGTTAGGCATTGGAAAGGGCTGCCCAGGGAAGTGGTGGAGTTGCCATCCCTGGAGGTATTTAAGAGATGTGTAGATATGGTGCTTAGAGACAAGGTTTAGTGTCGGAGTTGAAGTGTTAGGTTGACGTCTGGACTTAATGATCTTAAGGCTCTTTTCAAACATGATTGATTCTATGATTCTGTGATACTATGATTTCTGTCTAGGAAGGTCGAGGATTTCAAGTGACCTCTCAGAAGCTGTGCAGACCATGTGGAGAGCAGGTATGTGAAAACAGCTTCACTGGCACTGTTTATCTGAAAGGGACAAATTAAGGTCTCCTAGCAAATGAAAAATAGCTCTTCTCTTCCCCAGCTTCCCTCTAGCATTGCCTTCAAGGACAATGCCACTCTACACAGATGCTTTGGCTCCACAGGACATTGTTAGGAACTGAAGATCTTGCCCAAGAAATCAGTAAACATCGAAGCCAAACAAGCATAACACACTCTTTGACGAAGCACATTATTCGTGCCACTTCAGTGAGGGGCCTTCACCTTCCCTGATGGCAACCGCTCACCAACAATCACTGCAGATGGAGTTTCAACAAAAAGATGTAAAGCATAATGCGAGCTGGAAGCAGCAATGAGCTGCCTTTCTGTGGCTGATTTTAAGCAGGGAATTGGGTTTGATTTTTATAGATGTCTTTTGCACTTCAAAAAAGTACTGTTATTGCAGATACCAAACTGAGTAAGAAATAGCAGCTCTGCTGCCAGTGCAGACAAAACACTCCTCAAAGCCTGTTATTAATAGAGAGGCAGTGGCATTGCCAGCAAGATAAAAAGGTCAGGAAGGGCTTCTAGCCATTTTTCAATTAATATATATATATAGTCATACTGTGATGTGAAGAAGTGCAAATGAGGCTAACACTGGGTTTGTACCAGGATGGCAACACAAATGCACCACCATTAAATGTCTGTGGAACAACAAAGCCAAATGCCAAGAGCCCTGGCCCTAAGGATGGAAAATGGGACATACCGCTGCCTTCTGGGGTCAGAGGTCTGAGACCTGGGCAAACAGGGACTGAAAGCACTACTAAAAGCAGGAGATTGTTATTACTGCTGTTCTTGAAAGCAGTAGAGCTTCATTGAGGGCTTGAGAAAAAGTTTGGAAATATTTTCAATTTGCTTCAACGCTTTCTTGGTATGTGAAAAACGCCCATAAGATGCAAAGCCTCAGAATTGACAGAAACTTTAAAAATTAAAAACAACAACAAAAACAACATAGAAGCAAACCAACAAAAAACAATCTGAAGATCTGGAAAAGCTGACTGAGGAATAAAAGAACTACCCTCCTCAAAAGATGCAGAACAAATTCTATTTAAAAAAAAAAAAAAAGGGTAAAAATGAAGAAGTCCATACAACAAACCCTATGGAGAATAGATGACTAAAAGTTGATTGAACATGTGAAAAGGTTTTTTTTGTTTGTTTGTTTTCATTTTAAAATACTTAGTAATTTTTTGGATGTTCGCCATATCAGATTTTTTTTTCATCATTTAGATATTTGTTAATCTGTTACTGTGTGTTGGATGGGCTGTTTCTTCGATACGAGTTCTTTTTAACAATTATATCTATGATGACATCTAACAAACTTCTGTAAGAATATGACACCAAAATTTATTTCCGATTTACAGAAAAGGGATTGCTACAAGAATTTTCATTAGAGAATGGATTTGCAAGAAGTGATTTTGCCTGTTACTATGTGGTATTTTTTTTCTAATGTACAGCCTTGTTAAAAAACAGAACACATGGAATTGAAATACCCTCCATCTTTCCTCTAAAACAGTTTTTCTAATAGCACTAACTGAACCAAATAACTACCCGAGGACCTAATTTTAGCCAAATCTATATTACCTGAATTCAATTTACAATCAAGAAAGAATGAAGCATTTGATCCTGGATTTTGCACCCTCACATTTATGTTTACAGGCCAGACTCAACCATTACTTCTTTTTCAGAAGTGTTTAAAGCCCTGAATCTGAAATTATTGGCAGTACTGGTTTAAGTGTTTACAGAATTGGAGCTTAATATACTTCTGAAAAAGGACGAATTGGTAACCTGTGAGGAAAAACATATTTAAACTACAACTGCAGAACAATTTCCAAGAGTGCTATTTTTGGTAGCACACAACATTTCCCTCTAGCCAACAAGAGAAAATAGTGCAAAAGTTCTTTTTAGAATTTTACCTGAAAATCCCAGCACTACAGAACTTTTTGTCAGAACTTTGATAAAACAAAAGCTTAGTTCTCCTTACTTTCAGAATATTTCAGAATATAAGATAAAGAAAACAGGACTTCAGACATATTCCTTGACCTCTTTATAGCTTATAAAACTGTGTAAAACAGTGTCAGTGTGACAATGAAATAATGACTGAGAAAAATTCAAAATGTAAAATATTCAAATTACCAATAAAAGGTATGTTTTTTTTTTTTTTCCCTATCTTTTTAATGCATTTTATAAATGCCTTAATAGTTTGTTGGAATATCAGCTTTATTTCTATTTCCTCCAAGGCAATAGGGTATAACTGATAGGGAGAAATATCCTATCTATGTTGATAGGAAAACATTGGTCTTAATATCACTACATAATAAAATGAAAAAATAATTTATGTATTATATTTGTATATAATGTATATATTATGTATATTTATGTATTCTATGGTTTAGTTTAATTACTTATCTCTTTCAGGATATATATGATATTTTAAGATGTTTTATTGCAATCTAAACATTTTTAAATAAATTTAGTAAATTCCATAAGGTACCAACATATCTTTAATGGCCAGTTTTTCTATTGATATAAATCACTATACTTTTATCACATAGACCATTCAGTATAAAAAGTCAAAAATATGTGTATGTTTTGAAAAACAAAACAAAACAAAACAAACAAACAAACAAAAACATTTAATTAGCAAGCTTTTTTGTCTCTGTGCAATAGAGAAAGTATAAAGACAATTATTTTATAAAGAAGTAAAATCTCAGATGCTCAGAAAATGCATTGTGATTTATCATAATGTATGTTATCATATATGTTATCACATAGTAGCATTTCATTATGGAATAATTTTCCAAAAATTGATTTCATACTCAAATTAAAAAGTATTCAACAGTTTAAAGTGAAACTTAAAATCTTACTTTCTGGAAAAAAAAAAAAAAAAAAAAAAAAAAACAAGCAAACAAACAAAAAACTTTATAACATGTTGTTGTATCTTTCCTTTCAAAATTAATCCATACTTAGTAACATCTCCCTTATTTGATTCATATATTCGAACCTCCAGATAAAAATCCTGTAACATTAAGGTATGCAAACTACCAACAGTCTTATATGGTTTTAAATGTTAGAAATGTTGAATTTTGAGCACTTTTTTTTTTTTTTTTTTTTAAGAGATATTTCTGGATCAGGAAGTGTTTTGCACAGGATGAAAACAGAAAGTATATGAAATGTAAGCCATTTTTTCCTTTGACTGAATGCATATCCATTTTCAGATCTCTGGTGCTTTTGATCTGCTCTTTCCCTTATACTTTAAATAGAAAAGATTCCGAATGGGATCTTAAATCGTTTCAAATCAAAACAGGTCATCTGTGTGAAATCACTTGTACTTTGACAAGGTCTTCCCCCTCTCTGAGCTATCTGGGTGCAGTTCGCAGACTCTCAAGCAAGTTGGGGCAATTCTGCATTCCCTATGCAAAAATATATATACATATATATAGAAAATCTTGTAATTTCAGTGCATCAGCATAAGCAAAAGCATGCTTCTGTGCATGGTGTTAGTACATGGAAGTTGAGGACATGATCCTGAGTCAGACCTGAGCTGCAATACCCCTAGTGTACAGGAAGAAAAGATTAATGTAAAGGATTTCCTTTGCACATACAGGGGGGAAAATAAATAAATAAAAGTATACAGTTAGTAATCCCATCTGATTTTAGACTACAATTAAAGAAAAAAGTTACACAGGGGATGGGGAATTAAGGGGCTTCATATCTTCATATCAGTCTCAACATTAATTTGGGGTGCCACATCTATGGGTGAAGCCTGCAGTTCAGGTAACCAAACATCTTTATCTATTTCAGGAAAGTCTGTTTCTATCACATGAGAAGGTGAGCACAGGGAAGTGCCCCATAGTGAGCACACACCTTGAGGCAATATTAATTCATTGTTACTAATGACTATTATAGAGTCACTATAATAAAAATATTTCTGAATAATAATTCACTAATAATTATCTTAAGCTTCTTATTTTGCAAGGATGCCAGCCTTGCATGCATTACTCTGCAACACAAAGCAATCAGGGAAATATCTTCTGCCCTACTGTAACCTACTTAGCTCTGTATCGATCTTTATCATGCTCAAGGAAGTAGCCAACATGAATGTTTTACTACAGCTGCTAATAACAGGAGTTAGTCCTTTGTTTTTGGAAGACGCTCATCTTTTAGCCCTGAAGCTATTGATTTCAAATCCTATTAATGCAAGGTGAGAAATACCATATCATGCACCCATACTGTCCACATAGATTTTGTTAGAATGTCCTGTTAAAATACATGAAAGAAAAAAAATCACACTCCTGAAAATGTGAAAACCTGATTTGCAAACACTTTTACAGGATTTTAAGCAAACAATTTTAAAATATGTTCTCTCAAACACACCAAAATCTCACTTTTCGCTCTTCTCTTCTTTCTAATTCTAAATTGCAGCCAATTATCAATGATAATGAGGATGCAAAGAGATCTTAAAATAAATAAATAAATTCATTTTGTGTCTATAAACAAATTGAATAGTACTTTTACTGCATAAAATTTCCAAGGATGTCTTTCTCTATTAACACTGCCAGGATGTTATGGATTTTCTGGCCTCCCTTCTGTCTGCCCTGATCTTCTCTACCTTCAGTGCTTGCAAGCTGCCCTTCCTCTGGTTCAGAAGGAAGCTGGTGAGATAATGGTATTGATTTCCTTCACCCCTTGGTGCTCTTGGCTCACCTTCTTCCCCCACATCCAGCTTTCTTTCCATACTTCCATGGAGCTTTGCTGCTCAGTGCTGACCCCGAAAACCAGACAGGAGCTCAGGGTCAGGTCCCACCTCAGCTCCAACCACTCTGCCTGGTTCCTGTATATATTCCAATGCTGATCCTTGCATATGAGGAAAGGAAAGATTCCAGTCTATACACGCTAGCTTTTCCTCCTCCAAACACACCCAGCTACAGCAGTTATCTCCTGAGAGGAGACTGTGCTGTCTTCTCCTGTTCATACCTTGCTCAGCTTCATCCACCTGTTTCCTGATTCTGAGTTTTGTTACAGCACGTTGTGCCTAAGTGTGCCAGCAGGAACACTGTCAACAAAATGAATGGACAAATTAAGGAGCTAACAGCTCAGAAATGGCCACTCAGAGCAGCAGCAGCAAGCGCTGCCTAACCAATGCATCAGACTGGAGACCTCCAGCTTTCTTAATTCGGTTTTCCTATATCCTCGCATCCTTCACAACAAAAGGGAAGCGAGGAAGGAGCCATGGGTGCTTTTAATTTCCATACTAACCAAAGAGGCTTGGAATACCCTTTTTCTGCTTCATGGTTATAAGTGGTCTCTCTTAGTTTCTGGGAAGATTTCGATAGTGTGGCAGAAAATGTAGATGTCACACGTTTTTTATTCATATACATTAATTTGCCTTGCAACTGCCCTGGTACTGAAGCTGCCCCTGCACATGAGACAGTGACAGGAATAGGCTCTCTCTCATTCTTTGCTGTTGAGAAGTGGGTTTGGGTTCACACTTCGCTCTCACTTCTTTTTTGGCATCTGGTGCTCCTGCACAGAAAGCCTCAGCAGCACAGGATTCAGGCAGTTTCTGTCAAATTTGCATTTCTCATGAAGCTTTATTCAAGCAAAATCCCCTTATTTATGCAGAAGGCTGTTCTGGTAGTTAGGATGGTAGTCTAGGCCTTCAGAGACATGAATGTACTTCTGTTTTTCTCCAAGCTTCACTTGTGTCTATATATGAAAATATATTCCATCTTCCCATTAGCCCCCAGCACAAGAAGGATGCTGTTCTGTTAGAGCGGGTCCAGAGGAGGGACACAAAGATGCTCAGAGAGCTGGAGCACCTCTCCTACGAAGAAAGGCTGAAAGAGCTGGGGATGTTCAGCCTCAAGAAGAGAAGGCTCTGGGGTGACCTCATTGCAACCTTTCAGTACTTGAAGGGGAGTTATAAAAAGATGGAGAGCAACTCTTTGCTCAGTCAGATAATGACAGGATGAGAAGGAAAGGTTTCAAACTAAAACAGGGGAGATTTAAATTAGAGGTTAGGAAGAAATTCTTCATGGTGAGGGTGGTGAGGCCCTGGCACAGGCTGCCCAGAGAAGCTGTGGGTGCCCCATCCCTGGAGGTGCTCAAGGCCAGGCTGGATGGGGCTTTGGGCAGCCTGGTCTGGTGGGAGGTGTCCCTGCCCATGGCAGGGGTGTTGGAACCAGGTGATCTTTAAGGTCCCTTCTGATCCAAGCCATTCTATGATTCATTCTCTGATTCCTACAAGGCTTGCCTGGGTGCAAGAAACTTTTTTAAATCTTCAGAAGGAAGAAAGGAAGGAGAAAAAAAAATGCATCTTCATTTATGGGAAATATCAATAATTTTGACTCCAAAGTTCATCACAGCAAGAATGTGGACAAAGCAGAAATCCTGAGTGTCCCAAATTTCAATTATGAGACTACAGATGTGAGTGTTTCAAATGTTTACTGGAGGAAAGCCTGGACTCTGCTTTGCCTCACAGTTCCCTATTTTCTAGCCCTTTTAGATAACAGCCTGACTTTCCTGCTTAAGGCTGAAAGCATGAAGCTGGTCTTTCAACATCACCAGTCTGCATGCTGAATCCTAAGTTTATATTTACTGACCTGGAAAAAAAAAATCCCCATTACCTTCTGAATCAGCAGTCATTTCAATGCTGTGCAGAACTCACAGAAGTGGATATACAGAATTTAACACCAGCGCAAAGCACATGAGTAGCAATCAGAGAGATGAAGGACTGGAACAAACAGTCTGATGAACCTGAAAGCTCTGCTGGAAGAATACTGACAGTCCATCGGCAAGTGGGAGAACTGCCCAAAACTTCAGAGCTGATTTTCTGGGAGGTTTGTAAAGAGGCTTTTATTTGTTTTGGATTTAACTGTGGAAAAATGACACATTCATTTATGTATTGTACAGTCACTTGTGCAAGTACAAAAACATAAAGCAGTACACACACATACACACACATGCACATAAACAAACAACAAAAAGAAACCGCTAAATGCAGGTCACCCTAAGAATGTGTTTCAAAACAATGAATATGTGAAGAAAAAAGGCAGGATCTAAACTTCTGATCTTTGGTGTCAAGGCAACATGTTGTGTCCAACCTGTGGTCTAGAAGCACCTATATAAATGAAAGGAGAATACAGCATGTTCCTACACAGAGCTTTTGAGCTTTGAAGCTAGATGAAACTAGATGATTCCTGGGGTACAACTATGTCTATGTACAGCAGGTGTCATAGCAAGATCCAGGCCTACAACAACTGTGGCTCCAGGACAGCAAAGGGTTACAAATAATGTGAAAAGTAACCATGGACATACTAACATAGAAAAACTGAATTTTCTAAGTCTTGTCGACCCTAATTAGATCTTTCACTCCCTGAAGGTTTGTTGAAGTTCGTGTCAGAGTATGAATTTTCTCTAAATTTCAAGCTATTTTGTGGACATCCTCAAGAAAAAATGGTGAACAGCTGAGGACTGTGAAGTCAGCGAGGTACCACATTAAAAACACAGCAAGGCAGAAAGATGTAATTTTGTGCTAGGCTGCTATAGCATCTAATCATCCTTGAAATATCTCATTTCTGTTGTGAGCAAGTCTACTGTATGAGTGAGTAAAAGAAGTAGGAAGGAACAAATCATTCTAAAAATTCAATGTGGTTGATGAGGCATCATAAAAAAATCCTCATGTTTAGTATAAGCAAACAGACATGACATGATGCCAACAGAAGGATGATGAAATGCTCCATCAGGAGAAAATGACAAAGAAAGTCCATCTGAGAGAAATAGAGGAGAAACCTGGAATCACCAATAAATGGGGAACAGAGACAGATGGACCCAAAAGTCCTGTTGGGGGGCTGATGCGAGGCAGAACTAGTCTAGCTCCAGCAAACTTGTCAGCCAGATAAAATTTACAAGTCCTGACTTTATTAAAAGGGGAGGGACCAGTACAAATTTTGCATCCAACACAAAATGAAAGGATGGTTTGTGAGCAAAATGTAAGCAAAAGCACATATGGGATGAAGCAATGGGGAACTGAGCCCACATTGGCTACTTCTTTTGCCTCCACCCCATGCTCTCCTCTTTGCTTTTTTAATTTAAGAGCTTGAGATAACCTTTGAATTCCCCTTGATATGCTCTGCAAAGAGTGAATTCAAACATGGGAAAGAACAACAACCCGTGGTGTCAAAAGAACAACCCAGGCACAATGCAAAAATCAGTTTTTCCTCCAAAACAAAGGCACACACAGCCCTACCCATGCCTCTGAAGACCCCCCCAGGCTGCCCGAGTGCCCCACAGTGGTCAAGCCAGGGTGAGCATGACTTGGTGTGTGTGCTAGTGCTACTGGAGCAGGGTGGTGGGAGCACCAGGCACCATGGTGGGAACACCAAGCACCTTGGTTGTGGCCCAGGTCCCCAGTCCTTCCTCACCAGTCAGTGTCAGCCTTATTTACACTCTGGGAGGGTTTCTTCTGGGCTGCCACCTCCTTCAAAGCTGTGGCAACCAGGTCTGTGCTGCCAAGCAAGGCTGGTGAGTCAGCTCACGTGGCTGCGGGAGCTTCCTCTCCTGCCTGTCCTACCCTCTCCATCTGCACCCGCGCAGGCACTCACGCTAAGTGGGTCAGCCTGGGCCGCCCCGCTTTGCGGAGCATTTTCTCAGCTCCTGGAGAAAGACTACCTCCTCCGTACTTTGATTTTCCAACTGTTAGAAGCATCTGCCCTTTGCTAGCTCTTGACACCGGGAGCTCAGGGACATGAACTCACTTTATGAAGACGGGTGAATTCCTCCCTCTCCACAACTACTGATTTCTCTCTCTTACCCCTTCCAAGACTCCCTCTACCCCAAAAATGCAATGCTCACACCTCCTGTCTCTAAAGAGCCGCTATAATTCAACTGCAAAATTGGAGGGAGGGGGGAAGAGAAGAAAAAAAAAAAAAGAAAGAAATGGTTTCCATGGCAAATTTGCAGGATTTAATCTCGGCACAAAAAGAAGAATTTTAACATTCTTTCCCTGTTTAGAACATGCTGGATAGCAAATGAAATAGTCTGCTGTGTGTTGCTTTCAAGGGTATTGCACTGATTTATGTCCACAGAGAATTTGTCCCATTATTTCCTTGTTTTGTTCTCATAATCAGAAAGTTGCTTATCACTGCCCTGTGAAGAAGATTAACATAATTTAAACCAACAGCTTTGTACAAGAGCTGCTCAAAAGCCTACAGAATTTACCAGAAAATAAGCAATTTTCTAGAGGTTTCTCCTTTCTGAAACACTCTGCTGAAGCACTGATGGAAATGATATTATGTGAAGCCTGTGAAATTATTTGCTATTCAGTTCTACAAGGTGGTGCTGGGCACCCTCATGGAAGTTACCATTTCTTACAGTACTCTGAAGGTATTTTCTACAGCAGCTGCAAATAACTCACTTGTTGGGTCTGTGAGCCCCAGGACACACTCAGTCTATGTGTATAGCAAGACAAATTTCAGTTTCCACTGGAACATAAGCAGTGTCACGTTGCTTCTGGCTTTAAACACTTATTTCCCGCATCATGAATTCAGTCTAACTGACCTGAGAGGAAAGAGCCTTTCTGCCAGGCACCAAATTTGCACACTCTCCAGTTTTGCAAGTATAGATATAAATATGCTTAAACAAAGACTGAAAATGATCAAAGATCATTAAATAAATGGATCTTGTGATTTCTGTTCATTTCAGCTTGGTAGCTTTTTTAAAATATTCCTGATAAATAGCACCTGTCCCATTCCTCAGCTCCACCTTCTTTCGTGATTCATACAACTCCAGGGGAGATAGTAAGCACTAAATCTTATAGACATATTAAAAAAAAAAAAAAAAAAAAAAAAAAAAGCATCTATATTGGTAATAAAACCACCTCCCTATTTTACTGACACTTACGTTTCCCAGCACAACAGTCCTGTCTTTGAGAAACAATAAGAAACTGCCCCCCTTTGGGGGCGGGGCCCCCCCAAATCATTCTGCATTTTAATTTCTATAAGTAAAACAAGATTTTTGACTTCTGTCTGACAATTGGGTTTCTCCTGATATCTGGAGGGATTTTTATACAAAAACAAAATCAGCACCTGTTCATTTGTAGATAACACATTGAACAAAACCCTGTATTGTGAAAAAGTTCAACATCCACCTGATAACACTGAGTGACATGGGACCTAGTGTGTTCGTCAACTGTGAGTGCCTCTGACTTGGGCATATAAGAATCCTTCTGTATTGTGATAACTGTGGATGTTCTCCTTGAGAACTTTATGTTTAGTAATTGTCTGGCCTCAGTGCACAAGGGAACGTGTATATGTCTAAAATACCAGCAAAGAGCATTAAGACTTTTTGAGGATTCTGACCACACTTGCCTCCACGGAATAACTGCCTACTGCAGATAGGAGAGTAAATACACTACAATGTTCATAAAAATGAACATATATGCAGCTTTTTTTCTCCCATTACAAATTTCTACACAATGTTCCAGCTAGAAGTAGACCCAATGTGCAAAACAGATCTAGGTTTTTGAACCACTTTGCATTTATCAAATAAACAAACAAACAACAACCCATAAAACAAACAGGATTTGAACTTTCTTATTTGTCCTGAAATGCACCTGTGAGTGAACTGAAAGGATCTGTGAAAGTTTATATCAAGATCTATGTCTGCACTGTAGAGTTATTCATTATTTCTGCTGTGCCAAATCCTAAAGGCTTTGATGGAGGTCTGGGTGCTTTCCACCGGTGGGACTGGTTGTGTTTCATTACAAGCACATAAAGAGCATAAGCATATAAAGGGCTAAATATAAGGATTCTTTGGGCACCACCAGAATATAAATAGTAGCAGAAATGACAGTTCATGCCCCATAGTGCCTATAGCTACAATAATTATATGTTTTTTTAATGAAGAAACAATACAATAATACTAGATAATGAGTTTTTATCCTTTCTACAGGCAAAGGTAGGATTGGCTGCTTCTTGTGACTCATGAATACAAATAACTATAGCATAGGCACATACTTATTTTATTGC
This sequence comes from Oxyura jamaicensis, assembly GCF_011077185.1. NCBI lineage: Eukaryota > Metazoa > Chordata > Aves > Anseriformes > Anatidae > Oxyura > Oxyura jamaicensis. The sequence continues at coordinate 114,251,714 of NC_048893.1, forward strand.
ATATACTTTAAAAATACTTGTGTAATTGTGTATACATGTTCATTTAATTGATACTTTGTATTTGGGGTTGGACTAGATGATCTTCAGAGGTCCCTTCCAACCTCATCCAATCTGTGATTCTGTTTGTTTGTTTGTTTGTTTGTTGTTTTGTTTTGTTTTTAATTGTAATAAAAAACTTACAATACTCATCACTACTTCAACTTTCAAAATTGCAAGTCAAAAATATTAAATAATCAGAATAATTCATGTTGAGATAAATTTTTTCAAGGAACATTTATGAGAGAAGCAATTTAATCTCTTAGTTTGGCACAAAAGCTCCTTAAATTCTCCTGAATGCCTTATTCTAAGTCTAACAAGTTAAGCCTAAATAGGGTCTTGGATTAAGAAAGTGTTTACAAACCATCTTAACCTTGATACAGTGAAAACAGAAGCAATCTGTAAATCATTTGTTATTACACTTCTACCTTCTAACCTTTCTCCTCACTAGTGACTAGTGAAAGGAAAGATATAAAACCACCTGGCATCAACAAAATATTTTTGTTACAACAGGTATTTTTTCTATACATTCCCCATATAGAGAAGCCTTTCTTTGATTATATTGCTTGCAAGTCACAAACAAGTGAAATGGAAGATGGAAAACTTCAGCAGGCCTTGCTTCTCTGAGGATCCTTTCACATGTCAGCACATCAACATATATATATATATATATTTTTCAGATTAATCATATCTGCGTTACTCCTGAGTGCAACACTAAACTTAAGTTCTGCTTACAGAGATCCTGATGGTTTAATTTATTTAAGCACACCCAAATTCACACAGTGGCTCTAGAAGGCATTTTTAATTGATGGTAATTGTGTGTCAGCCTCCTAATGAGTCAGATGAGCTCTTGCTTTCCTTCTGCATTCCAATGAATTCATCTGGGTGTGGGAGCCAGGGAAAGCTTGTTAAATATAGAGCTCTGGCACTGAGATACAAGTGTAAAGCTGCTATTTCTTAAGAGTTTGGGCTGGGCAAGGGGTGTCCTCCTTATCATATTGTTTCGTAACTTTTTTCTAATTCAAATAGCAGAACTAAAGAGTGTTACGCAAAGATTAATATGCTTTACTCTCTCTTTTCATTTTCACCTTCAGAAACATAAACATATTGCATTTGTGTGTCTCTTTTTCAGAGATGGATACCACTACCGGTTTTATTGTTACTTGCATTAAAGAGGTTAACCTCATTAAAAAGCCTATAAAGCATAGAACTTACAGGAAGAAAAAAAAATGGAACAAGTCTGCTTCTCTAATCCTCAATTACTGAACTGGCTTTGATGAAATTATTGCAGCAGGGTGCTTGTGTGCAATTGCCAATCTTGATCTGTTAAATACAGATAGTATTAATTGAATAAACAAAAATCAGATCTTGAAAATATTCTCTTGGAATGTCATCATCTGTCATCCTTGCTAAAAGTAAAATTGTACAGTATGTATATATATTTTATGCACACTGCTCATCTAAAAATATTACACAGTGCCCATACTTCTAGAGGTGATATACATTTATCTGAGTCATGATTCTACAGATCTTCTGTCCAATCTCCTCCCCCCCAACACAGAGAACACTGCATACCTCAGTGTGGCTTTGCTTAATTCAGCATAAAAATGCAAGTGGGACTGATCCAAAAGGCAGAATATTTTAGTCTCTCTATGAAAGCTCTGTAGGAACAAGGCTAACGCTAAAGATGTCTCCTCTCCTCCCCTCCCCATTTGACAGCTAAAAATTGGAAGCAGATGGAAATAGAGGGATGAAGCTAATTCCAGCCTGAAGGCCGTGGTAGGCTGGGCATCAGAGAACTGTTTCAGTGGGAAAGCAGGTCTGGAGGTCTTCAGACCACCTTGCTGCTCAAATCTGGACTGACTTCACGGCCTTGTCCAGAAGGGTTTTGAAGAACTCCAATGTCTCAGATGACCCTACATCTCTGAGGCACCTGGGCCCACTCTCCAAGTCCCTGGACTTCAAATCTGATGTTTGCCCATCTGGAAGGCTGATTAGGCAAGTGCCATTTGGTCACAGCAAAGTATATCATGTAGCAGGGAATTTAGTTCAGAGAGGTTTTTGTTTGTTTGTTTGTTTGTTTTTTTACATAGGAAGAAATTTCAAAGAGCAGCCGGTACTGCAAGGACAAAATAGACACTTAGGAGTGAGGTCCGTGGTCCATATGTCAGAAATGTCTTGCTAATAGGAAACCAATATATTTGATGTGGAAAATATGTCAAAGTCATGTAATGGTTTTCAGCAGTAAAGCCTGTCTGAAGTATACTCACAGTCATGAGATGATGAACATTTCTAGTTCATTTCAAAAGCATGCTCTGGCTAAATTGTCAGGATATAAATAAGATTTTCCTAATGATTAATATATGTAAGCCCAGCTCAGTACAGCTTTTCAGTTGTTGTTTTGGTAACTTTTCAGATGGGTTTGATCTAAGGAATCAAATTGTACAGAATTCCTTGCAGCTATTAAAAAGGGGACACAGAAAGAAATTTAATTATGGCCAGCTTCTAATTATTACTGGTTAAACAGGCTAGATTCATGAGCTTCATTTTATTACTTGCTTGGAAAACACTGTGGTGATGATTTCTTGCATAAGCAGAAACTGGCACAGGATGTAAATGAAGAAGGCAGGTATGTCATCAAATGACCAAAAAAAAGTGCTCTTTTCATGGGTTTTAAACTGCATTCCCTGCTTCCTTACCATGGTGCAGCTGTGGTGACAGATGAGATATAATGGTTTGCCAATGGCTTTACCAATGTTGGCTGAGAGCAGAGGAGTAGGAAGATTTGAGTGTCCTGAGCTCAGGTTCAGGCTGTGGCAGTACCCTCACAGTACCCTCAGGCTTGGGCTTCTCTGCCCCAACTTGTCCCTCTCTCTCCTTCTTGTTCCTAGTGCTTTCTTTCCTCACTGGTTGCCTTTGCTCATTCACTCAGTCCTAGCCTTCAATCCAGGATTTCCAGATCCAGCCTCCTCATTCAGCCTATCCTTTCCCTGTTCTTCTTCCTTCTTCTATTCCCCATCTCACACTCTTCACACCCATGATCCCAGTTCCCTCTCTCCAGTTTCTCATCTGACCTGCCTTTTTCTTTCCCCCACCATATCTTGGCTTCCTCACCTCTCCACCTGATCAGACAAGATGTGATCCGTAAGTCTACATTGGGATCTTTCTCCTTTGCTCTGAGAGAAAATGGAATTTGGGATTTATGCCCCATAAAACAGTTGTATAAGCTATTGCACCTATGTCCTGCTAGCAAGGAAAAGGAAATTGGTGCCGCCCTTTGCTACCTGCACAAAAAAATAATCTCACCACACAATATGTCTTAAAAGAGAAACCCTGGTGTTATTTCCCAAAGACAAATAACTAAAGAATGCCCATGAGGAAGGTCATTGTTCCTTCTGCCTATGTGTAAATGTCTGTTCCATGTTCCGCACTTAATTGGCCTCTTGTTGCTGTCCCAGACATCTCCTGTGATCACCTGAAGGGTGCCAGGCACCTTCCTGAAAGCCCTGTTTGTATAAACAGGAGTGGATTCAACAGAGGTGCACACATGGTGGGGTATACAGCACTTCTTGGGATCAGCCCTTGCAGTAGGTGAAGTCCTTGAACCTTGCTCCCTATTATCCACTTCTCTCCCTCATCACCAGAAATAATGTGCCTTTGAATTTCATGCAGCTTTACATTCCCCTGCATGCTTATTATTCGGTTGTATTTTAAGTGCTCTTCCAGTTTTCCCTCTGCATGTGACCACCCACTTCTCCACCTACAGTCTCCATAATGTGATTTCTATCTGCTGGAGCTTATAATGGTTTAAATTATGCTAATTGTATTCAGAGATTAAAGTAAAAATCAGTACGACTATTATTCTGCCCATATACTGTACCAGTGCGGGTAGTTATTCACTTCAGAAATGAACATGGCTAATAAGATAAGAAAATTACACTTGCATACAGTTAGTCAGTTTCATATTTAATTAGTGAGAAAAAATTATTTCCATGTCTTCTTCTTGAAGCAAAATTAACTCTTTTGTCTCTGACTACACTTGCTGCTAGGACTCCAGTTCATGCCATGCAAAGAGCTCTCCGCAACAGCTTGGGAATGGTTTTCCTAAACCACTTAGGCTGAGTGTTTCAGAAAACACTTCTTTCTTGAAATGCCATGGACAACCACATCCACATGGCACTGCTGAGAGCTCATTGAAGCCATGCCATAGGTGCAAGCACGGGGGTAGCCAACTCCCAGCAACCCTGCTTGTCATAAAAGCATGGGAGTTTGTTCCACGCACATTTCCTGGTCTAACTCTGTTAACGTGTCTCAGACAGACCCGTCTCAAAAGCTCTCTCAAATTTAAGATTAAACTTCTTAAACATTTACTGTGGCAACAAAAAAGTGCTTTCAGAATGTAAGATGGCCATGATATGCTGTCAGGAGAGGCCAACACACTCCCACACGTGCTATAAATAACAAGGCAGAACACAAGTACAGGCTAGATTTAACTGAATTTCTTCAATCGCTGCGAAGTACACTTTGCTACATGTTGAAGAGCTAATGTGTCACAACACATTTTGCATAAAGTGAAGAATCTATCTATGAGAAACGCTTCTGTTTTGGATTTCCCCCCAGCTAGCATCACGGCAGGAACCGTCTAACTGAAGTGGGCTCAATCCCAATGTGATGCAGGTGGACACCACCTCACTGAGGCACAGTCTTGGTTACTTGTGTCAGGGTGGGGTTTGTCATGTGGAACCAAACAGGGATTGCAGCCGGATGGGCAAAGTGCTATCAGAGTTCTTGTACTGAATGGGTTCTCTGACACAAGTCCACAACATGTATTTTAAATGCCCTGGTTAGATTTTGATAAAGCCACATGTGATTGGAGAGACCCAAATCTGCTGCAAGGGGGCTGATTTTTTCTGAAAGTCACCTTTCCGAATGCTCAGGGCTAAGGTGCTCAAAAAGCACTTGTCAGCAATGATGGAAACCCTACTGCACAACCAGCAGTGTCTCCTCTAAAAGATGATTCAGGTGCAGGCTATTTAATGTCAGGGTACCCCTCGATGTCGTATGTTGGAGGACTGTGATGCATCTGGAATACTGACTTGTAAAAATGAGTTGACTTGCCTTGATCCACTAAAATCTGATTGCTTTTGTAGCTTTATCCACTGGAATAGTTTGTGAGGATTGGGAATCCAGAGCTTAACCCACATGAGCAACTCAAACCCAAAGTGGATTCTGCCATGTCAGCAAAAAGTGACTACTCCATTTAGCCTGTACTTTTCAAAATATTTTATAGCAATCTCCATATGAAATCTGATGTAATTGTTACCAAGGATGTAGGGCAATGGAAAATCAACCATAAATATTGCAGATGCTCCTCCTTTCCTGTTATTGGACTTTCATTCTTTATTTTGTTTGTGTCATGCTTCTTTTTCTGATCCTGCAAAACTTCTCTTTTTATTTAACACTGAATATGTTGATGTGCTGAATGTACTTAGTTGAGCTACAGGCTACATGTCCGTGCTGCATATTAAACACTGCAATTTTAACTAACTTAAAAGTGAGTGTTGTTTCTAAAGCAATCCAATATATTTATCTCCAAAAAATCTGGAGAAGTCACAATGTTCTACACTCCCGTCTCCAGCAGTTTCAAAACAATATTTTTAAAATGCACACACACATATGTGTTTGTTGTTATCCACTATGTCAACAAGAAGACTTATGGGTGAAATTTGCATTTTACCACCATTGTAAGAGCTACAGTGCACATACCTAGAACACATGGAACATCAAAACCATCTTTAAATAACAAAACCTGTTTCTCTGCTTGGGATGTTGAATTTCTTTCAAGCTAAAATGGTTGTGGGGATTTGAACACCTGATTTATAGTTTTTATCATTCTCCTTAGTGTGTTGAAAGCATTTCTAAGCACATGACTGAGGAAACCAGCAAGAATTTGGAATGGCTTGAATTTAAGAGATACAGATGTGTTATAGAATCATATTATTTTCATAATAACTGCAAACAGTTATCCTGGATCATTTCAGTCACTGCAACAGAGGCATGTCTGGAAAAAAAAAAAAAAAAAAAAAAAGTAGTTATGTTTATGCAGCATACCCAAGATGCATAGCTGGGTGAGTGTCTTGGCATGAAATTATTCAGGTAAAGGGCAAGCTGCTTCAGCACCTTTGCACACCTGAAGTGAGTATCTGTCCTTCCCTTTTCCTCCTACATCATCTCATTTCCATGGCTTCCTGCGCTTCCCGGGCCCCTTCCCACCACGTTGCCTGTCACACTCTGCCACCTCTCTCTTCCTACAAGGCTCCTTTCTTTTGTCCTCCACTACCAGGGCCAAACCACGTCTTTGCTCCCTTTCAGGGCAGGACACTCTTTACTCCCTCCACACTCCCAAGCTCGTAGTCAGTGCTGTCTGTATGCAGGAGCAGCAGGCTTAGCCTGCCACGTTCTTTGGAGAATCGTAGCAGGGCCATCCATGATATCAGGTAAGACATAAAGATAAAAACAAACAAACAAACAAAACTTCTTCTATGCCTAAGATTGAGCTTGAGAGCACAGACAGCAGGAGATCTTAGCAGAGCTGTGCACAGCATGCTAGCAGCAGAGCACATCCTATCCTGATCGTGAGTTATTGCTTTCAAGCATATGCAAACATCCAGCTCATTAGCAGTCCGATCCAAGTCCCCGTCCCATTATAGTCAGCAGCAAAACTCTCCAAACTGTGGTGAGGAATTAGAGTTAAATGGAGCTACATTAGCACAAGTTACCTTCCCCATGAATGATAATAAAGCAACCAAGCTTAAAAGTAGTTATCTCACAACAGTGTCATTATTTCTTCTTTCTGACATGACCTGTTTCAAGTCACTCTTCAGGACAGAATTCTATGAGCTCTTACCTAATCAATAGGTAGTTCTGTATAAGTCATTCCCATTAATGATTATGTCATTTTGGATTGAAAAAAAAAATGATGCCAAGTGTATGACAATTGTTCTACCAACAGGGTAACAAGTTTTGTAGCAGTAGTGTCAGCTATAGCCCCAGATGAGTGTCATCCCAGTCATTATTGGGTAAAAAGGTGGGTGGGAATAGATAGTTCTCAGGTCCCCATCAAGTTCGTTCCCACTCTCATAGGGATAGTGTCTATGTTCTAACTTGGCTTTACCTTTGAGGAGTCAGGCAGTTTGATCCTCTAAGTCCTGGAGTTAATCTTTAATTTTAGTTAAAGTTCACATTTCCTGGGATCTCTGACACTGGGTCACTCAATTAGGTACCTGTATTGCCTTTAAAGAAAAAGCATCGAGTATAAAACCTGAGCAGAATTAGCAGTGATAGGCTGTGGTCCAGATCTGAATAACACTCTGTTTTACAAGACATCAAGACTGAACCTCTGAAAACAAGCAAACAAAAATATTCATTACTCTATTCATTACTCTAAACACCTCAGTAGATCCCAAATGTCTCAGTAACGTGGGCTATCACTGGGCTCCTCTCCATCCCTGTAACTTCAGCTGCTTGTGAGGGATCTCTACAATTCTCCCACCTTAATTCTGGTTTCTCACACTGTACCATCACAGACCTCTGTACACCTCCTGGGGACCCTCCATATGCACACAAAGGAAGAGAAAGACCAACCTTGGCAGAAAATTGAGCTGAACATTTTTTTTCTGCTGATGAAGCAACAAAACGTCATGGAACAATTTGTTTTTGCCTGAAGTAATGATTGCAGTGTTGCAGGGAAGCAGCTAGTGCCAAAAAGTTAATCATCAGAGCCTTTGCACACTTGCCTCCCACACTCCAAAAATTCTGCTCTGTGATGTTAGTGCAAGTTCCTCATGTTGCCATTGCAACCATGAAACCAAATGCCCTGAAGTGACTGCTCTGCCCCCACTTAGATTTTACTATAATTATTCCTGTGATTCGTCTTAACTGTAGGCAAGGTATCACCGGGTAAATTAAATCTGCATTGGTGGATCACCACTGAACTGCTCAAATTAAAGTATTTTTCAGTATTTTATTTTGTTATCATACCAAAGTATTAATTACCAAGCCCTTCTAGAGATGTTGAAATGGAAAGCAATGCAGCCACTACTGCATAGACATAAAGAGATTACATATAAGGATTATATAGTTAAATGATACAGAAATCTAGGCTTCCACTTGGAAAGGACTTGAAACACAGGGAAATATAAAAATCTTTGTGTTGAAAGCTCAAATCCTAATTATTCTTACTTAGTGATATCTCATAGCATGACTCCATGTAGCTGAGGAAATAAATCCCTTACCTCCTTACAAGTCCAAGAATAGCTGGTTCTGCACACAGCAATTGATGAGAACCTTGCCCAGATTAATGTGGGTGCTTTCTAGAGCACTCTGCTTTGAGGACCTCATCTTCCCAGTATTTGCTGTGCTTACCTGAACTTTTGTTTAACTCCTTTACTCTTCTGCATTTCTCTCTAAAATACTGATTTTGATCAGAGGCCAGAAAGAGGGTGGAGCTTTCCATGATTCAAGCCATAGCAATCAACATTGCCAGGATAAAAGACATCAGGCAAGAGGACTGCCACTTCTCTAGAACCAGCCCTCTGCCACCACTGCCTGGCGATTTCATAAATGCTCCCAGCCATCAGCTAATTACAGACACTTGATCTGGCTCCCATTTTGCTCCTCTTTCACAAGGCCTTTCTCTGTAGGCTTGCTTTGCCACAGTTTGGTTTTCTTGTTAGAAGACATCAATAATCAGAAAGTGAAGGAAGAAGTTATAAGTGCCATAGACCCATATCACCATGTCCTGGAGCTAGCCACGTGCTGCTGCTCTACGTGGCAATGCGGGGAGCACAGGACATGCTTGCTGGGCTGCCAGTCAGAGCACAAGCAGCTGGGAAGCACACTCATGGGATTAATGCTCAAGCACACCCCCCCCCCGCCCCCCCCCCCCCCCCCATTCCCCTCAGGTTTCAGGTTTATTTCAGAGCCAGTCTACCCCAAATAATACAAATTTGGAAAAAGCCTCCAGCTACATTCCTGCTATGCAGCTTCAGAAGACATTCACAGCAAGGCAAATATACACATTAATAATAAAGGCGTATCTTATATCCCCAGAGATTAGAGGTTTGGCTTTCTTTAGCAAAACTTCAGTTTTTTTTTTTTTTTTCTTTCTTTCTTTTTTTTTTTTTTTTTCCTTTTCTTTTTTTAATTTAACATGCTGAGAAGAGCTGGGTTGAGCTGCAAGCATCTGTTTTGCAGTTGGATGCAGCAGCTGATCCAGATTTGGTCCTGAGTGCTGGTCCCACAGCCCCACACTCCCAGCTTCTGCAGGATTTCTCATCAGTAGGGCAGTGATGCAGCAGGGATCAGCAGCTCTCCCTTATGTAACCTGGATGACACCCATGTGCTTGTCACGTACTCTTCCCAGAGAGAGGCACATGCTTGTTGTATCTGTTGGGAGAGGTCGTTTCTGCTGAGAATCTCAGCCAGGTGTGCAAACACCACGGGGAAGGGGAGTGTGATGTTACCAGCCCAGGTCTGAGCCTTGTGGGAGGCAGATCTTAGTTCTGAGGAGGTTTGAAAGAAGGAGAGCTCCCATCTCTGAGATGGTCTCAAGACATTCGAATAAGAACAGGATGTACCTCCTTCAGTAGGTAAAAGTAGGTCAGATGCTATAGACAGAAAAAATAAACATTTGGGTGTAGCAATCTTCCTCAGGTGTATGCTATCACTTTCAGTGACATGATGGGACAAAATCTGGAGATTTAGCAGTTCTTCCAGTCTAGGAAACCTGTAGCTTCAGTCATGGATAATCATATTCCCTGCTGTACAAACTCCTCACTTGCTTGAGGCTAAGATAGATTTGGAAATCAAGAAATATAATTCTGTTTCTGGTAAGATTTGTCCTTCTATTGTGGTTTCCTCATCTGTGATATACAAAGCAGTTATTAAACATGAAGTAGCTGATCTTGACAAGGTCATTTTGAGATGGATGAATATCACTCATACTTTTATGCTGGGAGCTGGTGCATGGAGAAGCTGTGTGGACTGGCTGCTGTCATGTATTAGTTCTGTAATAGAATGAAGAGATCTGTCTTCTTCATTACAGTTATCTATCAGTAAGCTGTTCTTTAATATTCTATCTATAGGTTTGTCTGGTTTCAGTGCACAGCTTCAGTGTGGCTCTCACTGAGCTAGCTTTAAACTAAAAAGCTTAGAAGAGAGGTAGTTGTACTGGCTTTGAAGTTAGGTTTCTCCCTTTTCCCAAATATCCAGCATTGGGATGATGGTTTCTCCAGCATTTGCTGATTTTGTGGCTTCCCAAGTATATTATTTAGAATTTCATTGTGAGCTGCAGACTATATAACTCAGAGCTTCCCTTTTACTCTAAGCATCTTCAAGGGAGAAATAAATGGTTCTTTCTCAGAAATAAACTATATTTGATATGCATCCCAGTATACTCAAAAGGGGAATCAAAGCAACTAGAAATTGTCCCACTACACCAGAGTTTCAGCTTGAAAGCGAGGTCCTACTGCTGGATAGATGCCTTCACAGCATCTAAATTTCACTTCTGTAATTCACTATTTCCAACAGCATCAGTGAAGACACAGGTGAGACTGGTACATCTCTAGCACTTCATCCTCCCAAGTTATGGTTTTACTTAGCATTTCATGACCTGGATCTCAAGCACTGTGGGAAATGAAAAATGTCAAGGCTGTGTAAGCTCACTATGCCACTTCCTTTTATTCTGAACTTCCATTAAATTAATTTCCCCCCTGCAGACCTCTTACCAGCTTTCCTGGGCCTCCCACAGACCTTTTACTGCCTCCTTCCCCTCCGTGAGCCAGGTCACGGTGAAGCCTGGTGGAACAACAGTGATCAGCAACAAGCAGTGCATGTTGTCAGCAGGACAGTGCTGGGGATGAGCCACCAGGCTAACACCCTGTCATTCATTCATGTTGAATTCTTGCACATTTGTCTTCTCTGAGTCCTTAAATTTTCAGCAGAGGGTTTGGAGCAGAGAGGAGAATGGCTGCGTGGCCCCTGGGACTTGTGCACAGTGTAGAGGTCCCAAAGGCTGCAAAGGCTGGGGTTGTGTCAGTGCATGGATGCACAGGGGGAAAGCAAGGTGTTTGTTTTCAACTTGCACAGATGCTACAAATGAGGTCCACAGTGGCACCTGCACCTTTTCAGTGCCAGCCTGGTAGGACTCTCCCCTGGGCTGTCCCTCTTTGCGAGGGTGCTGCAGCAGGGATAGATGTGCAGGTGCACCCACAAATGACCCCAGTCTCTTGCTGCCAGCATCTCACTCCTCCTGGTCAGAGAAGTCACAGACACAAAACAGGGTCTGGCAGCAAACAGAGCTCTGTGGGGAAAGCTTAGCAGAAGGCTGAGCAGAAGGCTCTCTGTGCAGGACCTTCTATACAGTAAGTTCCTGAGGCCTTAAGGGAAGGATCCTAGCTGGTGGATGAGTTTGCTCCAGTGGGAAACAAATCAGAGCTTTAGGATTTTAACAGAGCAAAAGAAGCGCTGCACTGACCTGAGACAAATTGGTGTGACTGTGCTGCAAAAGCCAGGCTCAAGATGTGCATAGGTAACCCACACCTTGCCAGAGCACTTGGGACTTAGGGCAGGGAAAGATCCATCCTTGAGACCTGGCAGTGGCACGGAGTGTGGTGGCCTGCCAGCCCTCCCTGTCAGCATGCCTGGCTGTGGGGGCATAATGTATCAGGATATGTATGTCACCGCCAGCATCCATGGGGAATCCCAAGTCTAAAAACCCCGCAAAACTATTTTGCATTCCCACCTACGGCAATATTGTAGGCTATAAATTTTGTATGTGGTCACTGTACTCTTCCAGAGTGTGTAGGCGGCTGTCAGCTTCCTAATCTTGGATTTATTGGCAGCAATGAGAGGAGAGAGAAGGCTCTTGTCAAGAACCAAGAGGACAAGAATCTTCTTGGCACTTTGGAGAACTCTCCCATTGGTGGTTACAAGCACTGGGGTCCCCACAGGCTCCCAGAAATGTCACCCTTCCCAAACCTGTTCTACCTCCACAAGCAACCCCCTAAGTTTCCAACCAAACCCACTGCCCTCAGTTTTCCTCCCTTTGCCATGTGCACATACTGAGTGGCAATCCAGCAGCAGCACCCTCACTGCTGCTGCTAGGAGCTCAGGCAGAGCCATCAGCCCAAGCTCTTGCCCCCAGTTTCAGGTACGGGGGATTTCACTGGAGCAAGACAGGAGCCCTGGGATGAGCCTGTGGCTCTGCTGACTTCAGAGACAAACCTCCACACCCCAAACTCCTCCTGGGGCACGGGAAGAGGTTTTGGCATCTACCCTCCTGCTGCTGTGACAGGAGTCTAAAGCACTGTGGGAAGCCAGCAGGTAATGGTGGTGCTCACACATTTGTTCCACCCCCTGGCTCTTCAGATCACACAGTGTATGGCTTATGATTAAACAAATGAGGATTTCCTCCCCGTCTTCCATGCATTTTAGCATTTCTTTGAGAAACAAGAGCATTGTTTGTCTGTAACTATGAAATGAAGCAGTGCATTGATCTGCAGGGTTCTTATATGAAAACTGGTCAAGAAAACATTTTGGAAAGAAAAGAAAGAAAAAGAAAGAAAGAAAGAAAGAAAGAAAGAAAGAAAGAAAGAAAGAAA
>NC_048893.1:114264511-114307478 GCF_011077185.1 Oxyura jamaicensis
AAAGAAAGAAAGAAAGAAAGAAAGAAAGAAAGAAAGAAAGAAAGAAATGCTTCCTTATATTATTTACATGTACTCTGCTACCTAAAGGCAGTCTAGCTTAACTCAAGTGTGAGCATCTGGCAGAAGCGCATAACTTACACAACACTGGTGTAAGTGAGCAGAACTCTTGTATCCAGCAAAGACCAAAAAGTATTATGCCATATAAATAAGTGACAGCTTTGGAAATGAATTCATTTTAAGAGAGCCTGTCAGCTTGAAACCTAGCCACTTTGAAAAAAAAAAAAAAAAACACAACAAAACAAAACAAAAAAAAAAACAAAAAAAAAAAAACGGCATTTCAAAACATTTTCAGGTTGATGTCTTCCCTGATTTTTCCCCATCACTTTTAGCATCTAATTTTTGTATCTTTTTTTTTTTAAATAGAGGAAAACCAATCATCTGTGCGAATGTACACGATAAGACAAAGCAAGGAATGTGTCATGACTGAGAAAAAAAATAACAAAAGAAATCAACATGAACATAGCTGGTCAAATAATTATTTCAAGAATTGGAGAGAGAAGGCAGAAGAGGGTGTTAGATAACGTTGTCCTTATAAAGCATCACACCTACAATAAAATAGAGCCTCATTTGTTTACCAGGGCTAGCAACTCGGATCTCGCAAGTTGCGCGTAGACCCCTGAACTGATACAGTCATAGTTGCCCTACTTTTTATTTTATGTTATTTTATTTTTATTATTATTATTATTACTGACTAACAGTACAGTTTAGAGCAACCTTCGGCATGCTATGCCTTGGTGCAGGGAATTGTCTACAGCAGTGCTGGTTCCAGGCAAAGGGTTCTCAACAGGTTCTTCTGCATTCCCACTTTGGCTTCATCCATTGCTAGCGAATGAGTCTGTTTAAGCATACATAACTCACAGTTATCTCTTTCAGATCATCTGCAAAATGTTAATGTAAAGTGTTCCCATTTAAAGATCCCTTTGCATTGCAAGAGCCACGTGAAGCAGTCTCTATAGACAGGAGTGGTGCCCAAATTTATCTATCGTGGAAGAAGGAGGAACAAGAAACCTTTGCAAAAGGCCCCGTGAAATCCTCCCTGTGCAAGAGAGCCCATCCGCCGTGTAGGCAGGCGGCATGATTAGCGACGGGCGACACTGTCCACCCTGGTGCCAGGGAGCTTCTCGGATCCACTCTACCATCCAGGCAAGACGTGACTCACGCAGCTCGCTTGCAACGAAGGAGGACCATCTGCTAGTCATGAGCAGATGACAAATTCACTGCATTGCGTCTTGTCGCTACTTCCAAATTTGTAAGTAAACACATTTTGTAACCTCTCTCTGAATACTTCAGAGCTTCGATAATGGAAAAGTTTAAATTTATATAACGGGATGGCGGGGAGGGGGCGGGAGGGCGGGGGGGGCCGGGCCGGCCCCAGAAGAAGTGTTTTTATTCTGAATGGAGACCGAAAGCACCCGCTCCAGCCCGAGCTGCTCGGCTCCGCGCTCCCCCGGGCTGCCGCCGCTCCGCGGTGCAGCCCCGACCTCTGCCGGCCCCAGCAGCGGAGGAGGTGCGGGTCGGTTTTCAGTGGCTGGGTATATCTGTCTCCCAGCTTGAAGGCTGAGAGGAATACCGCAAAGAGCGAGCAGGGAAAGTGCTGTGTGTTCACACTTCCATTTGGCTTAGCGAGGGCATCGTCCGCACAAAGCATCCCCGTTTTGAAAGACAAGAGCCTATGGTGGATGAAAAATTGCATGAATGTCACCTATGGAAGCAGTGCACTAAACACAGACATACAAAGCCCAGAATCTCAGGACCATCCTTGCCTCACTACTCCTACACTTTACACTCCCCATGGAAAGTAACTCTGTTGCTTGTAGAGAGGCACTGTCCTTTGCCAGTCCATCTCAGGGTGAATAACTGCTTTGCCATCTGGATCAGACCTACGGGATGGTGAAGGCCTCTGAAAATTGAAAGCAGGGGGGATCAGGTGATGATGAGCCTTGTATCTGTGCTAGTCACTTGTTAGCCAGCCCAAGGAAACCCTCTGTTGCTATTCTGCTTCTTCTGCCCCAGCTTTTTGTACTCTACAGAGTCTCTGCCTGAATGATTTGCTGATATGAGCAGCTTTCAGCACCTCTGCTTTTGGAATGCTGGTCTTCCAAACACTGGAGGATGATGTGAGACATCCCAACCCATCCTCAGCCCCCTTGGTGTTCACTCACACCTGAGAGACAGAAGAAAGTCAGAGACCAGCAATACACTTCTGCAGACCGTCTTGTGAAATCACATGTAGCGGTGCACAGTCCTGAGGAAAGCACTAGACTCTTGCTGACCAGGCATACATGAAGCCTCACTTGGTGGTCCATTGGCTTCTGTGTCCCCCACCCTTCCAAATATCATCTTTATGCAGTGGCCTTTCATCTCCCTTCAGCTGAAATTTCTGTACAAACTTCTGGCATTTCAAATTGAAGTTACTCCCACCTCCTTTCCTTTCTGGCCTCAACAAACACTGGCTCATCCAAGTTTTGCTCAGTCCGAGCACTGCCACGAGCATCCTTTGCTCTCAGGTGGCCATGGCTCTGCTGCCACCACCTCTGCCCCCTTCCCCAGTGCTGCCTTCTCAGCCACCTGCAGCAGAAGTCCCTTTGCCTCCTCTGCTCTCAAAGCCCCCCATGCACCCAATTCACTAACCAGATATAATTTCCTGCCGTCAGCTAGCCCTTAATATAAACCTTACATGCCTTCTTGATAGATTTTCCAACAAGGACCTTTGCTCATTCCCTCCCACAGCTCCTCAGGCATGAGACGGGCACACCACTAACACCTGCAAGGCTGCTCCCTTGTCTTCTGTCAAAATCATCATTACAAGCCTCTGGGATGCTCTTGGAAAATCTTTACTGCGGACTGCCCATGTGCTGAGCTCATTTCTGATCTGCCAGACACTGCTGTTCCATCATTTCCTCGTACTTTCCCTTCTCTTTGCCTACTCTGTCATCTTCCTTGGCCTCTGCTTCAGTGCTGAGCTCTCTAGGACAGGACCCATCCTTTTTACTTAGCCATTCAATACTCAATCTGGAGGTGTCCTGGTTCTTGATTAAGATTCCTATGAACTATGGTGATATGAATAGTAAATCATTAGGATCGACTCCCTGGTGTTGTACTATCACTCCAGGCATTCGCTATAGCTGCCGGTAGTAATTTGTCTTTAACTATGCTTCAGCACCTCGGCAATGAAGGTAGAAAATGTGTGATGCTAGTTAGCTGTAATCATGGCTGCCACTGAAAACACCGGTAGATAACCAACAGAAATAAGTGCCATAATTCCTTATCTCGGAATGAAGATGTTGGTTTCTCTAGCGTTACATTTTTAACCCATTTTACTCAAATTTAATGCAGTCATTTAACTTTCATTTTCTTCCAGCTGCTAACCCCTCACCTAGTTCAAATGATTCATCCCTACTGCATTCACTGCCCAGGAATGTTGGCTTTCAACAAACTACAGCAAATAATGTAAAATAAACACAAGTGTGCTTTCATCTCACAACAATCTGGGTTAAGTACATATTTCACACACTGCACCACAGGATATGTTAAATTAAAATCAGAACCACCAGATTTAAAAATCCAATGCCAATTCAAACTATTGCTGAGTTATTTCTGTATTCACTTACATGTAATATTGGGCATGAGTAACAGTCATTGCTTTTTTAACCCTAAAATATGCCATTTGACAACTTTTTTTCTCCATTAGTTGAGGAAAAGCAAGAATTTTTGTTTGAAACTACTCTTAGTAAGTATCCTTGTTATTTTTGTCAAGTATCCTGATCTCCTTGAACAAAACTGAGAGCCTACAGATAGTCTTGTCTCCATCTTTCTCTTATTTTAGCGTTCTACATTTTCAAATTTACTTCCAGTCATACACTGAAAAAGTAGCCTGGAATGGCTTACTTGAAATGATAAATAGGTTTTTAAATGTCTGCTGCTTCATGCTGCCAAGCAGTCTGTATCTTGGATGTATTCATTTTCTAGTCAAAAGATGTAGAGGAGCTACATTTGAACAACATACTGTAAAAAGAGGTTGTAGAGACTGGGAAATGACAGAAAAATATCCATGTACTGGGCACGACTCTGATTTAATGCACTCTTACTCTAGATTTCCATAGTGTAATATTTTATGAATCTAGCTTCTCATTCCAACAACACTAGGATAGGAATCATGCTTTGGTTGTTGATTTATTTTGAAGATATGCAGAATAGACATTATATTTCCTTGAGACTTCATTAAATGCAAGGCTTGAGATTCTCCCAGATTTAGAAAGTCTCTCTTTCTGTGCCATGTTGCTGTGTTTAGACATACAGAGGAGTCTAAAAGCCAGAAATGAAATGCTGGGGTTAGGAAGAGGAGAATTATTGTACTTCACCTCTTTTCTTTCCCTTGTCTTAATGAGGCTATTGCTTTGCCTCTGCAATATTTGAAGAGATGAACAGGAAGTTTTGGGGAGTTTTGCTAAATCTTTGACAACAAGACTCAGCTTCCTCTGCATTGCTTGGAAGGATCTGCACTTATGGGAATGACTGAAGTGTCCTGAGGACAGAAAAAGAAACAATCTCGTTTTAAGAGGTTAATGGTTCCTGGATCCTGAAGGACTTACCCCTTGCCAAAACTTCTGATTGCTTTTCTCCTCTCAGCTTTCATGCTGCTGTAAAGCTAGACAACATCTTTCCCTCACCAAGGAAAAATATTGACCTTTACTGGTGTTGACAAATACAGCAGAAGACAAATCCAGATACAAATATTTTCATCCATTGCCACAGAAACTCTCTGAGAGCCATATAGCCTTGTCAGGTCAGTTGAAATGTGAACACAGTCCGTTGGCTGCAAATGGATGGAAAACCATCCATTTCTCCCTAACAAAGCAGCCCCATGGGCTCTTCTGCCCCGCTCAGGAGGAGAAACATCTCCATTCCCACAAGCCTACTTAGTTTCTCTTTTAGGTCAGTATAAGAACGAAAGCAGTGAAGCTTAATAGCCATTGGAGGAGGTGGTGAAAAGCAGAGCAGAGGAGTTGGTTTTAAAAGATGTGCAGGTCAGGAATGTTATCCTTGCTGAGACTTTGAGAGACAACTGAATATCTGTATTACCAGAATTAGAACTGCTTTCTTTTAGCTCCACTTATAACTCTACAACTGAAATTGTACTGCAATTTAAGTTTAGAGCTCAGTTCAAAAGCCAGTAGCTCCACAATTGGCATTGGTAAGGAAAAGAGGATAAATAAGCTAGCATTTTTTCCTCCTTTGAAATTAAAAACAATAAATGCCAGGATTTTCAAAATTCCAGGAAAATTCAGCCTGAGGGATTTTCTCTGTTGGCTTCAATAATCTTTGGATCCCGTCCTTGGAGAGAACACTTTTAGAGCAAAATATAATAGCAAGCAAGAAGAGCACTGAATCTCATAGCTGCTGTACAGCAGAATTAGGTCTTGCTGCACTCCTGTGGAGGTCTATACACTCAATTAGGATAACACTTCAGCTTCTTTTAACTACTGAAATCCTTATTCTCTAATATCCAGTTGTGCCTGTATTAGGGGAGTGCTATAACAGGCTTGGGCTCAGAGATGGGGCCGTGAAGTAGGGATGTCCTGGTGAGAGGAGAAGGCCAAGGAGACCCTCGTTTCAATTTTTGGTCCAAACACTTCTCTTTACCACCACTGAAAGGTAAATCATAGAATCATAGAATAGTTTAGGCTGGAAGAGACCTTAAAAATCACCTGGTTCCTCCCCTCCTGCCATGGGCAGGGACACCTCCCACTAGATGTGGCTGCCCAAAGGCCCAGACATGGTCTTTTCATGGGCCTGCCCGCTACAGGGCTGTATGGAAATCTTCCAAGGTAACTTATTTCCCACAATAAATAAATAAATAAATAAATAAATAATAAAAATGTTAGTTTGTAAAAAAAAAAAAAAAAAAAGGGGGGGGGGGTTATCAAAGATAGATCATTTTGAAAAGCAAATTTTTAGAGGAATTCTTCCAAGAAAGTCTCATCTGAATTTTCTGGAAGCAAATGTTTCAGTTTTTCATTTTGAAATACTTTTTACTACGGTGGACTCCTACTTCAATAATACATTAAAAAATCATGTTTTCAAGGTGGAGTAAGAAAGAGGTATTGCATTTTTATCAAAATCGAACACTGAGAGCAGTTCAGTGAATGCTGTTTTTTTTTACAGGTGGTTTGGGGGAATTTACTTTGGGCTCAGAAAATTTGGAAGAAAAATGGAGTCTCTTTGTTCCATTCTGAGAAGGAACAATTTTTTAAACCCATTGCCTTCCCTCTAGACCAAAAACTCTCACCCACCCCTAATTCTCAGGAGCCTGCATCTTTTCCTATGGTCGGCTGTAGCTGAGCTTTGGGTTTTTGAGGGGAGAATAACCAGAGGAAAGCACTGTGCTGTCAGGGCAATAGAAAATTTGGCTAGTGGCTAGGAGTGGGTGAGCCTGAGAATTACTCGTGCTTGCCTGCAAGTTGGCAGCATGTCTGGAGAGCATCCAGGATCTCCAAGTGCCCAGAGTTTACAGGCCAGCCCAGGAAACAGCCTGCTTTAACAGCTCTGGGACACCCGGGAGGCCTTTTTTGGTTAAGTGCAAACCTTTACTCACACGCACATGCCCCACCTTAAGCAGCAATCCAGTCATTCTCAAAGAATGTCTTAAAAATAATTAAACAGCTTTACATCATGTTCCAGGAGATTAAAATTTTCTGTCTTGCATTTCTTAAAGCTACCAGCTTATAAGATATGTCAAAGGAACAAAAGGTCATACGTGGCACTATTTGCTGCCTCCATCTGGGGGGAGTAGCCTAGCATTTTATTACCACTTTTCTTGGCTAAGGAGAGGAAAGAAAAGTGAAATAGTCTTGGCTTAGGCTACATAGTGTCCCCTAGACTCTCTCATACAAGTGTGGGGTCATGCATTTGGGATCACTTTACCTCCTGTTAAGTCATGGATGTCATCCAAACATGTGTGGAATATGAGAAGTATGTCCTCCTCAGGTGGAATTTGGAGATTCCCTTCATTTCTCCAGTATTTGTGAAAACAAACGAACAAAACCAGATTAGATGTGAGGAGTGGTTCTAAATAATGTCAGTGTGGTACCACGTGCTGTGCTTGGAGGTCTGTTTTGTTTTTCAAACAAACTAACTAGATTGTTCACATTCATGAAAATTAAATATTGGTCTTTCAAGAGTGTCTATCCAGGAAAAATAAAACGATGGTGTCATCAGCAATAGGCAGAAACAGCTGCTAGAAACATTCCTCAGAGTAATGCACTGGGAATAAACGTCTCAACCTCACATTGAGAGAGAAAGGAGAAGAGAAGATAAAGCAGGTCAGCTGGCACCTGCAGCAACCTGTCCAGCCTGCCTGGCCCCTGGGCTCACCAGGCAGAGGCTTCTCAGGGACCTCTGCACCAGCCATGGTCAGGGCACTGAGTCCTGAGTCCCAGCTTGGCATCTCTGATGGTGGCACAGGACACTGATGCAGCACTTCTCAGCACTTCTCTCTCCCTCCCTGTAAAGTTCAAGTTTGATTTTTTTTTTTTTTTTTTATGCTTTTCAAATCAACTTAACTGTGATTCTTAGGGGAATCTCAAATTTCTAGTCATATTAGGATAATAAAAACTGTAGGTGCCATTATGGGCCACTACATCACATACCTCTGTCTTGCTCCAGTCCCTGGCATCCCAAACCACAGTACAGATGCAGCTCTAATAACCTTTCCTGGGCAAGCTGCTAGCCTCCTTGGGTAGAGAAAGGACATGAAGAAGAATTAATATCCCAAGACAAAAGAAAAAGCTTTTCCAAAATTTTATCTTCTCAAGTGTTTGATGAAAATGTATCAAAGAGCAAAAAGGGTCTAAAAGAGCAAATGACAGTGTATGGGCTTTGTGTCAGGCTCTGAATATGAAAGATGAGAAAGGAAAGAAAGAGACAAAAGAAAAGGAAGAAATAATAAGAAAATGAATAAAGGGAGGAAATGGCCAAGATATGAAAAGAAAGTGAGAGGCAAAATGGCTGAGAAAAGGGGGAGAAGAAATTTTGAAGGAAATGTGTGAGGCTGCAAAATAGTAGTTGTACATGTCTCTAGTGGAAAACGGTCATTATGGGGCACGTACAAGCAAATATGACATTAAAAATTACACAATAGCAGATAAGTAAAGGCTGTGGGTAGGTCTGGATAGTTCTCCTCCAAATAAGGCAGCCGAAAATCAGCGTTCCCTTATTGCAGCTATTGTGAAGCTAAAGTTCACTTGTACTGAAATGTTTCCTTACTTTGTATCATAGCCTGATAAGTGATTTGTTCCACTGGGAGAAAACCTTTTATCACCATGGCCCATGTGTGTTTTGTTGGCACAGTATCTGAAGTCCAATTATTCAATATACTTTTTCAGCTGGTGGGTATTTGTTTGAATTTTTAACAAAGGCGGGGTAAAACTGTGTTTTTGAGAAATTCTGCTTTGCACTTTCTCCCTGTCTGGGTCTTGACTCTTCTTTTGCTACTTTCTGTCTACAGCCAAATCCGTTCCCTGAAGCACTGAGGCACTGCAACCCTTAAATCCAAAAATCCTTTGAGTGTTTGCAATACCCCAAGCACCCACACCCCCCCTTCTTCCAGTGGCCGTTCTCACTGTGGTGTGTGGACGTACTCTGGGCAGGCGAAGCACAGTCACACCTGCTCTCATCAAGGTACTGCTGCCGTAGCAAAGACAAGTGCAGCAGCCACAGCAGTGCTCTCCCAGCACTGGTTCTCCCAGCAGTGTTGCAACCAGTGCTTGGGATAGCTCTGACAACACTCCCTCACTCGGTAAATTCATCCTCTCCTTGATTTCATATGCTGAACAGTAGCCAAAGCCATAACCTGTGATCTTTCTACCTTGCAAGCACCTTCCAGACGTACAGCTTAACAACCAGGTGTCCTGTTACAACTAAAACCACCTGGATATTTCATAGAACTTCTCCAAAATGTGCTATGTAAACGTCATGCTTTTTTCAAGGTCAAGATGGTTTTTTTTTTTTGTTTTGTTTTTTTTTACCTCTCAACGCTATTTACATGGTAACTGTTGCTTTGCTGGACTTTTTTCCTCTTTGATTCTTGATTAATTTAGTCTTTATATTAAAAAAAAAAATAATCCCTTTCTTTGCTGTGCATACATACTTGCTCTGTCTAAACTGATGAGCATCGCAGCTGCCTAACGTGAAGCAAAGTTCTGCTGTTTTATGGTAATAGTACATTCCTCCTTGCATTTTGACCAATGGTCTTTATAACTGAAAAGTACACAGAATTTAGGCACAGGTTAGGCAATATGTAAACATTGCACATCCTCATAAGTGATGCTGGTAACAGCGGCTATAAATCACAGACTTGGTAAAAGCTGATGGTGGAATGAGCATCCTGCATTCAACATAAATAAGGAAACAGTTTTCTTTGTTTGTACCCTCCCAGCATCCGTCCCACTTAATGATGGCTAAAACAATCAAAACCATTCCCCAAGCCACTGACCACATCTTGCGATGTGCCCATTGGGATTCCCTTGGAGATGAGCGGCAGACC
Source organism: Oxyura jamaicensis (assembly GCF_011077185.1). Classification (NCBI taxonomy): domain Eukaryota; kingdom Metazoa; phylum Chordata; class Aves; order Anseriformes; family Anatidae; genus Oxyura; species Oxyura jamaicensis. The sequence continues at coordinate 114,274,116 of NC_048893.1, forward strand.
AAGACATTGGAATGCTGCTTGGCTGCAGAGCTACTGAAGATCCGACTGAAAGTAAGGAGAAAGCAGTCATAAGGCAGAAAAAGAGTGTGGCCCTGGGAGGAAACCAGGACTCCAACCTTCTTTTGGGTAGAGAGCGTATTGAAAAGTTCAACCTTCATTTCCCAACACGGAAATAAACTTGTTGTTTGTTCCCACCAGTCCAGGAAGAAAAACAACATAGGATAAATAAACAGGACAACCCCAAATAAATATTTGTCTCTGAATATCAGCATCAAACCAGCATCCTCCTGGAAACAAACTGGCAAGATGTCTCTTCTTCTGGGCCGTGGGAAATACTACGTGCAGCCACTAGACAACACACGGACTTAGGAACACAGAGCTGGGCAGCTGGGATTTTGCAGTGAAGACCTGCCTCTTCTTCATTTGCAAAAATCTTCAGGTCTAAATAAGAAAATGCCACTAGGAGAGAGAGTAACAGACTCACTTTGCAAGGTAACATCCTTTCCCTGGGCCAGCGCTGCTGCCCAAGTGAGCTGGCTGGAAACCGAAGGGAATTTTGCCATTTGAAACTGTTTACATTTCAAACAAAAAAGACTTTCATATTTCCTACTAGGCGGAAATTTCGTAACTATGGCAGTAATGGAAAATAATCAGTGCAGTATTCTGAGACTTCATTTAAAACGTTATATCTTAATGCACAGGTTTTCTTTTTCTGATCGATTACAGGCCCAGCAACAGTAGCAGTAGTCAGCTACATGACCATGGACAGACCACTAGCAACCCCTCTGAAACAGCTCGCTTGCAGCTACGTATTTCAGTGCGGGTATGTTACAGTCATCTCTGGAGGGCGAGAAGCATCAACAACACACTCTGTGGGTAGCCAGGAGGCAGGGCAGGGTGTCAGCATTGCTCTGCGGACAGGTCTGTCTTTCTGAGCTGCTTTCGACTAGGGGGCACTGTGAAAGCGTCATGATTCTCCGTGTACAATTTGTCACCGAAAGTTGCACGGACATGGAGAAAACGCAGGAACACGCATTAGCTACAGCTCCTGTTTTGATTCCAGCACACCTTTGTATCTGCTGGCTGCCCCCTGGCACCACCATTCTTCTTTTTAGCAATTTTAAGGAATGGAATGGGAAATAATAATAATAATAATAATCTTGAATGCCTATTGCTATCCCCCTCCTACCTATATCCTATAAAGATTTTCAAATCCTGGCTTAAAAACCACCTTAAAAATAGTTTTCTAACAACATTGCTTAACACAAACATTGAAATCCAAGGTCCCGATAACATGCCGACTGCATGCTTTGAAATAACCTTTGGAAGTAGTACAAGAGGTTTATTTTCTGCCGTCAGATGACATGTTATTCAGCAATGATATTTGCCTTCTCTCCAAAGTGGCACGCCGTGATTAAGAAGTGTGTTATCTTATGTTCACAATCACTTGTAAAGATCTTAAATACCCGTGACATAGCTCTAGCCACCCCTCCAGTTCTCTGCCAGGTTGTCATTTAGCTTTATGCTCAGTTTAACATTCTTTATCCAAATTTGAATGGGGGGGACAGCCTAGTACTTGTTCCAGACATGTCCTGTGAGTGCTGAGGTAGGATTTTATAAGCATCTCTGAAATCCCATGATACATTCTGTTACGATTCTGTTCAAAACCCAGAAGTTTTATGAAATAGTCAAGTTTCAAGGCCAGGAGTTACCACTATGATCATCTACTCCAGCCTCCTGAATAACATCTGCAGTATTTCATCCACTAAATCCCCTAATTCCCCCTAAGGGAATTACTGTTCCCTCTTGTGTGAATGAGCTCTCCTGAGACAAGTAGCTTCTGTTTAAAGTAAAAATATTCCTTCAGAAATAAAATAAATAAATAAATAAATAAATAAATAAATAAAACAGCCTTACTTACATCACCTTTCAATATCAAATACCTCCTCTTTACTTAAGAGCTAATAAATTATGGTCAAGCCATCTGTGGATTTCATCAGTAAGCTAAATAAATGGAGCTTCAGCTCTGGTTTTGTGAAGCTTATTTTCCCACATGTCCAAGGTTTTTTGTGCACCCTCATTGAACTCTCCCTGGTTGGTCATGTTCACCTTGAAGACAATGCCAGAGCAGACACTGTGCTCCAGCAAAGGTCTTTGTGTCTGGCTCAGTCCGGGTATCTGAAATACAGGTGTCTATTGCTGAGGCTATCCCAAGGGCCAAACCTCTCTGGAAACGTGTAGCAGAACATTCCTCTGCTACCCATAAAGAGCTGCTTTAGGGACTGGGAGTTGTGCATCTCTTCTTTGAACCTCCACAAGGAATCCAGGTAAAAGCTTTAGGGATGGGAAGAAGGGGGAGAGCCTGATTTTGAGGACATTTCTTTCTCACCAGACCTGACAAAGTTACCTGCTTAGGAGACAGGGTTTTCTACGTACATTGTCACAGCATTAAGGAGCTGCCGTTCAGGGTCAGGGCACCACCGTGCCTGACATTACAGATCCAAAATCTAAAGTTCTTCGCTGCCATGTGAGCAACTTTTTTTTATTATATATTTTTTTTTCCTACAGAGTCTGAGTGCTTATAGGGCTTTTGCATGATGTTTGTTTCACTGTGATTCAAAGTAAAAATTACAGTAATGATCAATTTTGTTCTCTACTTTTTTGATCAGCACCTTATTTCCTTTATTCCTGCTGTCCAGAATTGTTTCCAGTGGTTCAAGGTGCAGTTAGGCCAAGACATCAAAAAGCAGTTGTCAAGTCTAGCTGACTTATATGTAGTAAAAACTGATAGTAAACATTCTCTTTCTTTTCCTGAATCTTTTCATTCCTGACCTATATTAAAAAGAAAAATACAAATATTGATATAAGTAAAATGGAGTGGTCCAGGAGCTTTCTTCAGGTATTAAAAATAATGATTTAGCAGTTCATTAGAATTTACTTTCCTGTCTAATTCTCAGTCAGCTCCACTAGCCATGTCTGACTGGTAAAGGTATTCAGTAGAGAAACTGGGGCTAAACTCAATAGGAAGCAGTTGTTGGATACTTTCATGATAGAGCGGCTTTGTGAAAGCAGAGACTGTATTAGATGCTTTTACTGTGGAAAAACAGTGCTGGGATGTGGATGACGAAAAATTAATTGATACATGCTGTTACTCTTCACTTTATTCTCTGTATGATAACTGAGATGAATTCAAGCCATGTCACTCAATTCTGAATTTGTTTGGGAAGGATTCAAGGAGTAAAGGAAACAGCATCCTATCTGAGGTTCAGCCTGCATCTCAAAATCTGTTCCATTAAAGGGATGAGGAAAATGTACCTGAATTTAACTGATATTGAACATGGTGGATTTTGTTTCATCTCCTCTCTAGAAAGCAAAATATGGTCTATACTTACTTTAAAAAGACTGTGATAAAAATGATGAAGCAAGAAATAGAGGCCATAGCGGGAAGACTCTGGATCCTGATGGCCTCTCTTTTCCAGCTGCTGTCATGACACACATCTTTCTCCTGTGGAGACTCAGCTGGCCTTAGATGTGGCTGGTTTTTATGATTTAGCAAAAGGATGGTGCTGTGTCTAAAGTACCAGCCCAGTATTCAACAGGAACCAGTTCCATTTCAGGCTCTGACACAAATTTTCTCTGTGACACTGAACAAATCACCTGCACAAAGAGAAAGCAAAAAGTGGTAAGACAAATTGACTATGGTCAGTGCTCAAAAAGTGTGGAATATATCATTCTAACTTTAGCAACAGTGTGGTTTTTAAAAACTATGTAATTTTTAAATGAAACATCAAAATTTCCCCTCTTATCTTGAAATGAAAGTTTTCCCCAGATAACAGTTTGGATTATTTTGTTCCTGATAAATGAGTACTTTAATAGCAAAAATAGCTATTTAGAAATAAAACAATATGTGTGTGTCATTACAGCACTTCAGAAATGAAGCCCATCTGCAATCTGTTCTCTGAATCTTAGTCCACTGAGCTAGTGTGAGCACACAGACCCTCAGTGAAGAAGAAGAGGAGGCAGAAGAAAAATGTACGAGAGCCTCAGCAGATAAAACCCAAGAGCAGTGCTCAATAAAATGTGTGGAAAACAGTAAGTGCAAATATCAAACATAGGTTAGGAAAAGACACCAGGTTAATTTTCCCCAATCGGGAGGGCATTGCTGGTTACACATTCATGTCAGGGTTCAGAAAGTGTGTTCCCATGGGGGAGCCGTGCTGGAGCAGTTTGCTCCTGAGGGATGGACCCCATGGTACACGGGCAGCCCCCGCAGGCTCATTTTGGAAAGGACGGCATCCCGTGGGAGAGACCCCATGTGGAACAGGGGCAGGGAGTGACCGTGAGGGAGCGGTGGAGATGAAGAGTCAGGGACTGACCACAGCCCCCATTCCCCATTCCCCTGTGCCACTCGTGGGGAGGACATAGAAGAGGGTGGATGGGGGAAAGGTGTTTTGGTTTGCTGTTAGTTTCTCGTGGCTCTAGTCTGCAAGTGATAGGCAATAAACTATCAATCTCCCTGTGGTGAGTGTGTCTTGCGTGTGATGATAATTGTTATCTCCCTGTCCTTGTCTCAGCCCTTAAGCTGTTTTTCATCGTATGTTCTCCCCCTTTTCCTTTGAGGAGGGTGAGTGAGAGAGAGGTTGTGGTGGAGTTCAGCTGCCCAGCTAAGTAAAACCACTACACCAGTCCATGATCAAAAATTACCTGGACTCTCAGGATTGAAAATTTCACTGAAAGGCACCTGAGAAACATCTCTCTCGCTTTTGCTTTTGAAAATACTGCATCCAAAGAAAAATTAAAGGCAACTCACCCTGTGGAAAGTGTACTGAGGAACCTCAGACTCCTTGAATGTCACTGGATTTAGAAAACAGATCTTCTAGCCACACAGTGTCCCCAACTTCCTGCTTACAAACTGTTTCAGCATTGACTCAGTAGGAATAACACCATCCACTGAATCACCCACCCATCTGCAACACCTGCTTCTTCCTCAGCTATTACGCCTTCCCTGGGATGACTCAGTTGAGCTGCTCTCAGTTTGTGAGATGGGAGACCATACCTTGAGACACATGGGCTGAGAGGTGTTCAAGACCCCCTACTAATTTCCATCTTTCTGCAACCTGGGATACAATAATCCCTTGTCCACTCCCTGTGACTCCACACAGTTGGGGGTTGTTTTGTAACTTTTCCAACCCTGCCTATCTGGAACACTTTCCTGCCGAGACACTGACTCACTTCCTCTTTAGGAAGCTCACCCAAAATCCTTTTCACTTTAGCTTATAAACTATTATTAACTCCATCTGTAAAGCAAAACTTTACTCATCAGTAGAGCTAGCTGGGAATTTTCCAGTGATACACATTTTTATTGGAAGATGTTGATTTGTCAAAACATAACTCTTTTTTAGAAACACACCAATTTTGCTTAGGCTTTCATCAGAAAAAAATATTTGCATCCAGAGCAGAATTTCTTGTTGCAAACAAAGAAAGAGAACGGCTCAGCTTAGCCAAGGCACTAGCATTAAGGTCACTGACATAGGAGAAGAGGACTTTTTGGCAAAACAGGGACCCAAATTTAGTTTTCCTAACCTACACATAACAATCATGATCTCGTAAGACAAAGCAAGTTTGTGGCCTCCCATTGACGTTGTTTTATTAAGTAAACAGTCTGTGGTACAAGGACTTGATCCTAGCAACTTCTCTCCTTCATGTCAGTGCTTAACCCTTAGGAAACCAGTAATTCCGAAAATCCACTGTCTTTTTCTCATTTTCATAAAATCATAGAGTCATCGGTTTGGGTTGGAAGGGATCTCCAACACCCTGCCATAGGCAGGGCTACCTTTCACTGGATCAAGTTCACTAGAACAGGTTCACTTTTCCTGAGAAACTTCAAAACATGTCAGGTTCTTCCCACTGAAGAGCAGGATGTTTTAAAACCATGAAAGTAGTCACATATTAGGAGAATTAACAAAGATTCCAGATCAGTTTTACTCATTGTTTACCAATGCTACTGTACAAAGCCACAGGTCACTCCCTCCACCTTACGGAGACACTAGTTTTAACAAATTTCCTGTGTTTTCCTTAGGACTGGAGGGAAATTTCTTGGTGATGCACCTCCAACAAAAAATACACCACTTCAGTCAAAATATTTCCTCTGAAATGCCTCATATTTATTACATTTATTTGAGTGAGGCAATGGGTTTCCACAGCCCTCCCAATTTGTTAGATACAATCACACATTCAGATTTTGCTACAGATAAAACCTGTATCATTACCCATCTGTTTATGTTTTTTTCATGGACTAAAGAAGTAAGGCTCAATTGACAAGTGTGGAACTTTTTTCCTTATTTTCCATCCATGGCTCAGAATTAATGTATTTCTGAAGGGGCTTGAGATACTTACTTAAGATCAAATTCTGATATTTAAATATGTATTTAGTAGTTTACACAGCTTCTATATTTCTGTCCCTTTGAAAATGTGACTTAGTACAGTAAGTGGAATGCCAGTATCAGCCTAAATATATATCTATATTTTATTCCTATATTATTGGTCATTAGGAATCACAAGACTAATGGAATTATTTCTACTCATTTTGGTTTTATAATCCGTTATTCATCAAGTGTTGAGCTTCTGTTCCTTACCTTTTTCTGGGTGTCTTAAGAGACTATAGATTGCCTCCTATTTAATGTCCAATAAGTTCTTGCACTGCTTACTACCATGGTCCTGTAAGGGCAAGCAAGTGGCTGTCCAGTATGGCTACAAGCAGCCATTTGATCAAACACACCAAGCAGGATGGTTTGTATCTATCTAGAGAGCAAAGGCTTTGGTTGCCTATACTGTAGTATATGTGGAGTAGTATACGCTTTCTTCCAGTATATTACACTTTTGTAGTATACACTTTCTTCCAGTACAGTTTACTTAACGGTGAGACTCCACAGTGAGAAAGGGCTTCTTTCTTCTAAGATAACTTCATCATTGAACAGATCTCATTTCTAGGGGAATGGCTTGTCGTCTATTTCTAGAAAATGCATTCTTTCGGGGAGTCTTGGCTATGTCTGCTTTCCACATGTATGCTGTGTTCCCATGTTTACTGCTGGAACAAAAGGACAAAAAAGAGAAATGTCTGTGCAAATGAAAATTTCAACCCAAGAGTGAAGAGTCTCAAAGGGTTTTGACTGCAAAGGAACAGGAAAGAAAAAATCCAAGCCAATCTGCCTTTTCCACCCCCTCTATTTGTCAGTTGCTCCCCCTCCTTTAGACTGTCAGATTTCACTCCCATCTACTGTATGGGCACATAAATCTTGCCAGAAATGCTTCACTCACTTAACACCTACCTGCTGGAGCTTAGATTTTGAGAGAGAAGAAAAAAAAAAAAAAAAAAAAAAAAAAAAAGCAAAACAAAAAAAAACCCACAACCTCAAACCCTGGCAATTCTTATAAATCACAGTGTTGCTAATCTCTTTTCAAGAGAGTCAAATGTAAAGTCATGTTCCTTCTTGTGAAAACATTACTAGCCTGTGGGTGTCAACACAGCCTTCTTTTCCAAGAAATCTGTTGCATCCCACAGTGACTCTAGAGAAATTGCACTCTGATGACAGTGAAGAGAGGCTGCTAGAAAAACATCACACGCCAGTTCCATACAACAGCAACCTCAACAAGCACTTGTTTTTGTAAGATCAGCTCTCTCCAGTTTCATGAAAAGCAGAACCAAATTTCACAGATACATTTTAGTGGTTTAGTTTTTACATTGTCATTGTTGTGAGCTCTCCCCTCCACCCCAAAGTCACATTTTTCAGCTTCCTTATTCATTCCATGCCAAGAGACACTACCCCATTTCTTTACAGCTCTCATGAAGAGTAAACAACAATTTCAGCCACCTGGTTGCTACCTTTCCATGACCTTCTGCACCTGGTCTTCTCACAGTGAGACAGTCTCCTCTTCTGGGGTCTCCTTAGCATCAAGAAGAAGACCTGTCCGTGGCAGCTGTCGTATTGTGATAAAGGTCTTGTCCACCGATGAAAAGACCATCCTGGGTTCCTCAAACCACTGCAGAAGCACAGCACAGCTACTCATGAGATCCTGGGGAAAACCCATGCAGAGCAACTTCCCAGATTAGTGTCTGGAAGGTGTCCATAGACCTCTTGGATGGAAAGAGCCTTTGCCGGGAAGCATTTTTACAACTAAGTGAAGGAAATAAGAGATGCTTAATGAAGAAAGGGTAGAGTCTCAGGCAGTCAACATCCAGTATACTACCAAAAGACAGCACCCATGAAGTACTGCAGCAGCACTTAAAGTCACATGGAATATGAGACTCTTCTACAGTAAAAGTAAGTTCCTCATTATTGGAAGAAGATCCTTTGAACTCATGTGCATGATGAGAAGAACCATAAGCTGATCTGAGATCCTTCCAGTTTCTGCACTAATTGATCTCAATCATTGGATTTTACAATTTGAGTGTGTTTTGTCTTTTTGCATTCATTTAACTGGGTAGAGAATTAAGTTCATATATCTATTTGCATGTGTTTGAGTAGCGTCTAGAGCTTAGACCACAACTTTGCCTTTGCTGTATTTCTGTCCAAAAGAATGACTCTGTGTGTGACAAGTTCATATGAAGTCATGGGGCTGTCTGAGAATGCTTCATTCTAGATGACACTTATCCTTTCTGATCCTCCTGCCCGCCTCTCAGCAGTTACCTTGCTGCCAAAGAGAAATCAAGACAGCACCTTTTCAGACTAAGCAATAGCACATACCAGATTCTGTGTCTATCAGCCTATAAATGCACGCCTTAGGCATGAACAGGCAAAGCTTCATGCCTCACAGCCTTTAATGGGTGAGTTCGTTGGCTGACAGATGTACGTGTCACCCTGTGATACTTCATTACAGGAGGGTTTGCTAAAAAATAAACAACTTTTGAGCTACCACAAAAAAAAAAAAAAAAAAAAAAAAAAAAAAAGAGAGAGAGAGAGAAAAGGGAATTTTTCAAATGCAACTATTCACATGGAAGTAAATGCCTATTCAAGAAGACAATGAGCTGTTTGCACTTAACACATTGTTCTTCGCTTTCACCTCCAAAACAGCAGGAGGAAGAGGCCACCTCCTACTCCTTAAGTTCACCTTCTCACTTCATTAAGTAGTGGGGAGGTCTAGGGAACTGCTGCTTGAGTGTTGAATTTGGCAAAATCTCTACCTTTTCTCTCTTCTTGTTTTTGATTCTTTTCCTCACAGATTGCACCTTGAAATCTCAAAACTCAGGTAAAATCAGCACAAAAGCTGGCTGAGTGAAGTGGCTCCAGGCAGCGACCATGCCAGGGACTTCCTGCCCTGCTCCCTCAGTTCATCTCAACCATCCTCTGTTTGTGGCATATCTGTCTTGCAGTACTCTCCCAAATTCCTCCTGCTCTGATGCTCCAAAAGTCTGACAACATTTGAAAATAAGGCAGAAAAAAGGAACAGAAAGAAAAGTCACTAGAAAAAAAAAATGAACCAAAAGACAGAAAAAAAAAAAAAAAATCATATACATGTTTCAAATTGACTATTTGAGAATCTGGAAGAAAAAAAAAATATATATATATATATATATTTCCTATGAATTTATTCCTGTTAAAAATTTGTAACAAATTCTGATCCCAATAGCAACACTGGCAAGCTGGCATCTATTTTGTTCTGGTTCATTAATCCATTATGAGATGTGACAAGCCATATCGTGATTTCTTGGCAAGGCAACATCCAAAAGGCAGTTCTCTGGGTAAATCATAGCTTCAATGACATCACATGGTACTGTGATAATTTACACCACACAAGGGCCTATTCCATTGTCTGAAATTGTTTGCCCATCACATTACAGTTTGTATCCAAGTCAGCTGTACTTTTATTGTTAGCATCCTCATCATTTATTATTTATACTGCAGCAGAAACTTGAAGTCACAGTCAGGATGCAGTCTGCAGAGTGTTAGCTGCTGTAACAACATATGCAACACTTTTCCAAAGAGCTTTCATTCTTACTCTGCTGCTGCTTGACATATTCCTACACCAAGTCCATCCAAATAGATTTTCACCAAGTGCTTAAATGGCTGAGCTTTGGCCAAGACGGCACCATAGAATTACTCATAGTGGCAGGCTAGATGAAATGTAAGCATCACCAATTCATCCAATTATTTTTCAATAGAAGCTGGGGCCAGAAGGGACTATGTATGTCATTACTCTTGATATTCCAGACATTCTTGTTTTGAGTTTGGTTCTGTGGAAAGAAATAATAGTTTGTTTCATTGACAGCAGAGGACAAGTAAAAATTAGCACATTTTATGGGACATAAAAAAGTCCATTAGAAAATGATGTTTAGAGAGAGAGATTTTTCATACTACAACACAACTCTTCACCATGTTTCAAAATAAAATATTGATGAAAAGCATATGACTATGCTTACCAAACATTATTTTTCAAGTCTTCTGTAGGTTCAGGGAGATTATAAGGGAGTAATATTGGAATGTGATGGAGAAAAGTAGGGAGGAAAATAGTGGTAGTTTAAATTAAATCTGATTTATTTATTTATTTATTTATTCTCTGTTCAATGAAGAAGTTAATAATGGCCTATCATAAGCTGATTTTGGTAGTGCTTTGTACTTCCATGCTTCAGTTCACTTATTGCTCCTGTACAATGTACTTCAGCCCAAATCCAAACCATAAATACGGGCACCTCAGGAATTCTGGATTGCTTGAAATCTGAATCCTGATCTCTGTTCTGTATGTGAGCCAGAACAAAAATCTAGATCTGCATGCCCTCAAATACTAGTGCTTGACTTGTGGGTCCACATATCCTAGGCTGGGGCCTCTCTCCATTGAAAATGCAATTATTATCCAGGGAGCAAGGGAAGGACAATCTCTTTTCATACACTTAAAAAATGACAGTGGAACAACTTAAACTGTTTCCTAAAAGCATGTGCAATCAGTCTGGAAGAGATTCTATAAACAGAACTATCCGTGAATCCAAAATCTTTTTAAATTTTTGTTGTAACTTGAGTTAAAGTTCTGGGTTATTCAAATTTATGTGAAATTGAGATAAACTTCCAAGATTCAGTCACTTTTAATAGCATGGGATACAGACTTCTCAAACCTGCTGTGAAAGCTGAAACCTGGGCCAGCTATTCATCCATAAGCTGGGCTTAACATCAGTAAAAAAGACTTTGTTCTCTTCTCTCACTTCCTATACTGTTTAAGGGGGAAAAGGGGGAATATACAGGACAGCTTAAAAAATTGTTTCTGACAAACATAGTCCTTTCACATGCTGGCACTTCCACCTCGATCAAATGCTTTGTTTTATACATTTATAGCTTGTATGTGTACTCCAGACCTGCACAGGAGATGCACGGCCTTCTGACAATCAGGGCAGCCTCCAGAGGTGACCCAGGGATCTGCTCAGTAAAGCATTTGCCTGCCACCCGGCAGGGGCTGAGCATGGCTGATCTGGCACCTTAACCCGTACAAAGCCACTGCTGCCAGCTCCACACAGAATTTTTCTAACTCCCTGATCCAAAGAAAATATCTCCAGCCAAAAACCCCTCCTGGCCTGCAAATATGTTCAGGCATACACCTCTGTGCTGTAAATGAAGTATCTGGCGTACTGCAAAACTGTATGGAAGGAGCCAACTGGAACAGAGCAGAGCTAGTGCTGGGAGAAGGTGTCTGAGCTGTTGAATTTAGTGACTACACATATGTCGTATCCAAAGGAGCATTACACATTTCGCTTTTGGTGGGCATGAATTTATCACCTGGCCTTTTGATACCTGATAATGGGTATTTTGAAGAGGACTGCTCTAATTGCCTCGCGTGGAAGACAGCCATCTGTAATCCTAATTGCAAAGAAAAACAAAGACCTTGTGCCATCCATTGACTTCAACAATGAGATGTAAAGGACTCAAGATGTCCTGTTTAGTTACAGTAACATAGTTAATGCCAGAAATTTGTGCCCAGACCACATCTTTTCAAGTCCAGGCCAAAAGAAGTGGGGCCAGTCTTTGAAATTGATAATGAGAACTAGCCAGAAGACTGCAAATTATGGGTGCCTTTGGGTACACAAAATATTTCTAATGGTATGGTATACACATTTTAAAAATTTAATATTATGCTGTTTCTGTTTGTTAGATTTCAGCCCTTTTTCAGGGTTGAAGTAAGGGGAGAGAATAGGGAGAAAAAGAAAAGTAATTAGAGGGATTTTTGCATGCTTCTTAATGAACTAGGAGAGAGAACAGACTCCATGTCATTTGAGGCAATGAAAAGATCAAAGCATCAAATTTGGGCATTCATCACAAAAGTCAGTTGACACTGAGAACTAAATGAATGAATAACAGTCTGATTTCTGCTCCTGGTACACATGCATTCAGCTTTATTTCAACAGAATATATCAGGTATTACGTAAAAGTAGCCTGAAATAATGAGGTAACCCTAAATTTCCTGCAGTAGTAGAGCAGCTATCAGTCCTGAAATGCTGTGCAATGTTTGTAAAGCACTGTATCAAACCTTTACTGTGCAGAATTAAATATTACCACCATTCCTAGATTTTGCTGTCTGAAGATGCTGGCAAAGAAAGGCAGAAAAGAAGGCTGGATGGTTTCTCAGAAATCATTGGTCTATTATTTTCCTGGGGACATAATTCTCTCTCTATGTCTAGAAGACATCTATCTGATCTGGTATCAAAAATACCCAGCAATAAAGTATCTATTTGAGGTCTCAGCACACTGTAATGCAAAATCAGTTCATAAATGTGAAGATCATCTGTAAGGTTGCACATGCCTAGGAGGATATGAAGGTACAGAAAGTCATGAGAGGCAGCACCTGGCCATGTAAGATATGGGGGTCCCTTCTGAAAACAATACTTGCAGCTGAACCTTGTAGGCAGAAGATACTCCTCCTAGTGCGTCCTGAAGAGGCAGCACTTTCCCTCTTGCAAGTCTGAGCGTGAAACAAGGAAAAAAGCTTTAAGAGGGGGAGAAAAGGGAACACAGCATCAGGTCAAGAAAGTGTAGCCACTGTCTGTATAGCAGTCTGTTAAGTTAATTTCACGCTTCCCATGTGTGGGTGCCCATCTTCCACACATCGTTCATGTGCATCTTCCTACCTTCCACACATCAATGCTCAGCAGGCCCTTCATTGCTCGTGTCCAGCTTCCCGGTGGTCATTTCTCCCAATGCCCTGGTGCCAGCCAGCAGCACAAGCCCCAGGTACCTTTGGGAAGCACTGTTGAGTATCTGCTCTGCAGCTTTTAGCTCAGCAGTAGCTGGAGGGTCCTTTTTGCTGCTGCTGCTCCTCAGCTTCAGGAGTCATGTGCTCTCCGTGTCACCGAGGGACAGGCCCCAGAGCATGCTGCATAGACTCCCTGTTGCTTAGAGATAAACTCTTCCATTCTGGAAGGTATTTTGGACCCCACTGCCATCCACTCAGCCTGAAGTTTGCCTGTGTGAAGTCTGTGTTGGGGGAGCATCTTTTTGCTAATAGTTAGATGAAAAGGGGTTCTACACTTTTTTTCTTTTTTTTTTAATTATTATTATTATTATTGTAGGGATGTGAGCAAAAAGAAAAATTATTCACTCAGAGAGAAGTGAGGCAGTGGAACAGGCTGCCCAGAGAAGCTGTGGATGTCCCATGTCCCATCCCTGAAAATGCTCAAGGCCAGGCTGGATGGGGCTTTGGGCAACCTGGTCTGGTGGGAGGTGTCCCTGCCCATGGCAGGGGTTGGATCCAGGTGGTCTTTAAGGTCCCTTCCAACACAAACCACCCCATGATTCTATGATCCTGTGATAAAGAGTTCTCTGCCTCTCAGTCTCTGAGTCACTGAGTTTATGATAATAAATATCAAACTCCGCTTTAGGAAAATAGAAGACATAAGAAGTGTTCAAAACAGGCAAGAGGGATAGATTATCACATCAAATAGTCTTGGCAATACTTAGAATTTTCCAAGAATTTAAACATCTTGTGTGTGCAACCAACTTACTATACAACCCAGAAAAAACAAGTTGGCCTAGCTTGGAAAAATGTCATATGCTTCAAGGTATTTGTCTAGGCTCACCACGCTCATTTTTGGTTTTGCTTTAAAATTCTACAAGGATACAGAACTAACCACACACTAGCTATTTCAGACAAGGCAATGTGGTATTTAAAAGTTTAATATTGTAATCTTAAACCTGTAACCTGGGCCTGCTCACCCTAATACTGTTTTCTTGAAGCCATCTTTTATAATAATCTTTGGGAACTTCTTTTTTTTTACTGTGCACAAATCTTGTCCTTAACCTTGTGTTTTCTATACAACTTTTAAAAAGCTAAAAATAAGTGATATTTCTACTTGTTTATGCATAATATATAACCCAAATATATGTTAAAAAAATGAAGCGAAATATCCAAGCAGATGAAAAATGCCATCCTACATAGAAATGAAATAATACTTTCATTTGAGGGTTTTTTATTATTATCAATCTATTTATTTGATGACACTGTATTGGTATGAGAGTACAGGTACAATTTTAATGCTCTTCCAGGTAAGTTTTATGCTTTTTGATACATGACTGACAGAATATTCCTTTCCAGAGAATGAAATAAAAACTATTTTATTTTTCTTCCCAGCACAGCCTCTTTGTTCCAAAACGTTATGATGATGACCAAATGCTTCTGTCTCATAACTTGGGCAAGTCGCAGAGAACCATGCAGCCTGTCCATGTCAGGTAAGTTTCTGGATCTGCTAGGGTCAAACCACCAGCAGATGCAGTTGGAGATTAATTATGTTCTAAGCAGTCTCTGCCCCATGCCTTTTTTTCAAAACAGCAGTTAAATAACTACAGAGCTATGGGAGACATACAGTCTTGTTTTCATCTCCAGATGATTTTCTTTGCAGTTTGCCTAAGGAGCTATATGTCTAGTCTTCCCTCTCCTCCTCTTCTTCTTTCTCTCCCATGCCCTGCTGAAGCACAACGTTTCTGTGCAAAACATGTTCCCCTTGTTTCCCCCCATGGCATGCTGGGTGCAACATAATTCGTTTCCATGATTCAGTTCAGGAAGAGCATCAAGTGAGAGACTTGAAGAGCTCCATATGTTTAGCCTGTCAAAGAGAAGATTGAATAGCATTTTATTATAAGTACCTTATGTACTTAAATCTAGCAGAAGCCAAACATGAATCAGTATCTGGAAGTTATATCTGGACAAATTCAAATGAGAAATAAGGAACAATGTTTCAAGACAGTGATTAATTATTTGTGGAAACTACCACATGAAGATGTGGATCCTTTAACTCAAGCCCAGGTGCCTTTCTGGGAGACATGCTTTAGGCAAATACAAGATGTTGAACCCAGGATAAGGGTAGCTGGGTGAAATTTTCTGGAAGTCAGACTACCAGTTTGGCCTTGAAGTGCAGATATCTACTAATCACCTGGTTTAAAATGCATTTCTCTTGAATACAAAGGGTTCAAAGTGGAAAACTATGCCAAAAGATTAAAAAGTAAATCTGTAGTGTATACCATTCAAAGCTGGTAAGCCACAAGAAAAGATTATAATATTCTCTTCACCATGGAAACACAAATATACTGAAAAAATCAAAATGTTGGTTGTTTTGCAATAGAAGACAAAAAGGGACATGAGTGCTCTGAAGTGAGTTGTTAAAAAGGAAAAAAAAAAAAAGAGCTGAGGAAATCTGGGTGACTCTTGCAGGTAGAGCATATAAAAAACAGGGAACCCTGTAAAATGCACTCTGTAATTGCAATGGAAGAAAAGCAGCAAATTTAAACACCAGAAAATACAGCTCTTGGGAAAGATACTGGTAAACCCTGAAGACCACACTCAGAAAGCCAGGCATGCAGCTACAAGTTGAAGAAAAAGGTTGTAAGAAAGCATGGCAAGAAGGAAGATGAGTTAAAAAAAAAGTAATAATTTTAAAAAGTTGGGTCAACAGTTACTAGATTTTTGCCATTTACAAATAAAAAATATAAAATACGCCATTTCACAAATCTGAACTCATTTTGAAATAACTCACTTCCCCTGTGATAGTGGAAGGACAACAGTGTGAAGTAGTTAGTGATTGTTTTTCAGGTTAGCAATATTTTCTGTTGCTAAGACACAGATGTGATTTTCCTGATTGCCTGAAACTGGTTTATCAGTAAGCATTCTATTAGAAATAAATTCATAAGCTGACTGGCTCACTGTGGTTATGTAAATCAATGTCACAACCGTGAGGAGATACATACTGGGAAGGACAGCCACAAATCCAAGGCCACTGTTTGGGTTTCTGGGGGAACAGAAACCTCCTGCTCCAACACTTATTCTCAAGTGTCCTTAATCAGATGTTCTGGTGGGAAAAACCTATGTGAATACAGCGCTTGACAATACAATACTTGTTGCCAATAGTCCTCCATTTCTGGTGTATTTTCACTCTCCCTCTGGTGAACATTCTTCCTCTTTACACACTTCATCCCCACACTCTTGCATGCTCTTTCTTCTTTCCCTGGTGTAAATCAGGAGTAAGTTGAAGTACGGGCCAAGGCTGCTTTTGCTCTCATCAGCTTCTGAGAGGACTTCTCAAAGGCCATTACACTTCAGCCTGTCACCAGGTGGTAATGGGCACCAGGTAAAACCCTGCTGCTTTGCCTTTGTTTTCCTCTGAGAGAAAGCGGCACTTTTCTTTATTATTATTATTATTATTATTATTATTTTCTTTATGAAAGCAACTGCAGCAGTTAGACAATATTGAATGCCTTGAGGGTTGTATGCATTAGGAAAAGAAACCGGTGCTGGAGCTGGGTGCTTTGAGCAAGGCTGATTATTGAATGAGAACATCAGGAGCCCTGTTTCCCTGAACTCAGCATGGACAGTAAATAGGACTCAGTTTCTATTTCAAGGGTCTTTTCAGCCAACACAATCCTTAATACAAGTTCTTTTTTCCTTGGTCTCTCTCTCTCTCCACAGCTTTATCTTAGTAGCAAATGACAAGTCATTTTTTGTTTGTCCTCGTTTTCCATCTCTCTATTCCTTTTGCCGCAGATAGGACACGCTCACTCAGATGGTATTAATGCAATACCTAAATCATTTTATTCTCTGTATTTTCATTCAGGCTACCATCGAGATGGTAGCTCCCATTCTGTTTCCCATCAGAAACAAAGAGAGCATTAATCTGTCCACTGTTTCACTGACTAGAAGGTATTACGTTCACCAAATCCAAAGCAGAGGTGTGACTCTGCATGGCTCAAAGACAAGCTATGCTGAGGGCCATTCACTTGTCAAGATATGCACACTTCAGCTGTAACTTCCTTGGTCTTTTTATTTGAGTTGCTGGTATGCATAATGGCAAACCACTGAGGAGAAGTTTGTTTCCTAATACAGGTAAGTTTCAAACCAAAAACTTAGTTTTCTGAAAGCCATGCCATACCAGCTTATGTCCTCTTGAGATGCAACTCCCCAAGGGTGCAAAGCCAAAAAAGGGAGAGTCTTCAGAAATATGAAAGGGTGCTTATAAGAAAATGTTGAAGAACTCACACAGTTTTCTTTCTATACCAAGCAGACAAGTTTGTTTCGTTTTTAAATCGCTTGATACTTTGTGGCCTAAACCACATCCAATGTTCTGGAAGGCTATGCCTAATGGATGGGCAGAGACTGAGAAGAATCTCAATAACTTTGATGATAATGTGAGACACAGAACAGAAGAAAGCATATGCAAAAGCTCCACTTCAGTTCCTATCTGAGCAGAAATCACTGCTTGTTTGTTACTTGTTTTCCAGGTTGGTTTGCAAGGTCTTTTGTTTTGTTTTGCTTTGTTTTGTTTTGTTTTGTTTTTTCCTGTCAAACACAGCCTCTGCATTTTGAAGAGACCTCTTAAATCAGACCTGTGATAAAGTAGCTTATAATGCTGAACTGTCCAAATGCAGTTTTTTTAAAATCAGGTCAGAGAAATCCTGTCTATGAAGAGGGTCAAACAGCAGAAAGGAGAGGGGAAAAAAAAAAAAAAAGAGAGAGAGAGAGAGAGAGGGAGAGAATGAATGTCTTTCCTGTTCCCATTTAGCCCGGATAAGAAGGGGAAAAGGGAAGACAGAACTAGAACAAAACTATTTCAGGCTCCTTTATGACTGACAATCTTTGTTATTTACATATAAAACCAGACTGGACAAAGCACTAAAAATACATTGAATCTCATTGGGAACAATCCTATATCAGCAGGGAAATGTAGCAGTTGACATAAGTGGCCTTTTTCTATCATTAGCCTCTACGATTCCGTACCCATTTCATCCACAGCATGTATGTTTCTTGCAAGTCTCTCTGTAATAATAATACCAGAAATACAATCCACTGCAGCGCTCGTTCTCTACACTACTGAGGAATGGTCTCTTTTTAATGCTCGTCATATTGGTATGGACGTTGATGACAGACACCCTGATGCTCCTCTCTATTCCAACAGTTTTATACCAGCATAATTCAATTGGAAAAAAAAAAAAAAAAAAAAAAAAAAAAAAAAAAAAGTACAAGCAGAAAATCTCATGCAGGTTTTTGGGGTGATTTCTACAGACAAGAATAGATGGCACGTCATGCTACAGAACTCCTGAAGAAGACAAGCACTGTTATCTGCCATTGATATATGCACAACTTACTTATCAGACATTGAACAACTGCCGTGACTTTTCCACTTTCTCCTAGTTCTCCAGGTCTGGAATTATCTGTCCTGATTATACTAAAGGTGTCCTGTCAGTGTCGCAGCAAAAAGTATTTTTACAGGACAAATCCCCCGTGCCCTGATGATAATAGGGATCTTCATTACCAAAAGTCTAAGTCCTAAGAAGAGTCTCAGTTAACACCAGATTATTCCCTAACGTGTTCTCTCAGAAGGCAGAACGCCATACAGGGTGTCCACACATGTTTTACACCCTTCCAGCACTTAAATAGCATATGCTGTGTTTTCTGTTTGAGGTCACCACTTAGGTGAAGACTCCAGCTTGTTTAAGTATGTGAATACTCTAACTGAAGCCAAAGTACTCAGGAAATTTGTTCAATCAGTTTTTTGTTGTTTCAAGTGCTTCCCACTGAGGTTAAATGAAGATCACCTGTGATGAGGCTTTCTGGTTTCTCTGTATTATTAAAGAACTGACCTAGCGTGGCATGCAGGTCTATGCCAGGCAAGTATTATCTAGGTAGATATTCCTCTCCACACTTTCTGCTTCTCTTGGCAGACCAGTGGACTTGTTTCTTTCTCTCTGAGTTTGGTGTCACCAGTGCTCAGGGAAAGGGGAACCTTTGGCTGGCAGACATTTCTTATTGCAGATTCTCTGAAGCACATTGTGCCATCTGAAGGTGAAGCCAAATAAAAATGACTGTCCTAGAAACATTTTTAATTCCTAGTCAGCATAACTACAACTCAAAGCAGAGAGGTGTTCTATGCACAGATTGACCAAGAGTTCACTTAGTGCCTTCCCTCAGCTGGAAAAAGATGACAGAGTTACAGTCGATTGCCTTTAACACATTAATCATGAACTCACTTCAGTTGTTTCTGACCCAGTTGTATCGGTTTAATGACAGAATAAAGACTACTCCTCATGAAAGCGTACACTTCCTACTCAAGCTGTCTAGTCTGTGATGTTCAGCATTCAATTTGACGGATGATTATTGCAGTACTACGTGCACGGACGGGTGTATCAAATGCCTGCCACTTCCTCCACTTAGGTTTCAGATTCCGGGCACCCGTCATGACACAGCTCCACAGCTGGAGTAGCGGCCAAGGCAGCTAGTGAAAAAATCCTGAAATGCCTTGTTTTACAAGCTGAAATACAGAGTGATAACTTCAGGAAGTTTGTTCGTACTTTGGAGAGGTGATTGAGGGAGGAAGCAAGTGCATGTGTACAGAGCAAGTGGATTGTTTAAGCCAACGGTCCAGAAACGCAAAGCAGGGATACAGGGTCTCCTGGAAGAAGCTAAAGTAGACTGTACTCCTTCATAATCAACATGAACAATGTGGGTGTTCAGAATATCGCCAAGTCCTAGATTTTGACACAAGATTTTAGGCCAGCACAAAAAAACATCTGTTCAAATTCATCTTCACCAGCACTTCTGTAGTGTAGCAACTTGCCAGTTGCATAATAAAATGAAACTGGGCATGTTGCCTTATGTTTGGCACTTTGGATTATTTACATTTTGCGTAGGTGCCCAAACATAATCGGGCAATGATTGATGAGAAATTCACACTATTATTGCACGTTCTTAATTTATTAGGGGTTCTTGGACAACTGAGACATTGTCACACAAAAACTGAGAAAGACAGAAGGCTTTTTTAAGCCTGCTTCTCTAAGCTAATGAGATTTGTGCATTCCCACTGTATGTGTATTTTTAATTTTGTACAAATATGAGTACCTGGCAATACTATTTGATTCTGTTCATCAGTTTGAAAGGAGAAAAAAGAAAAAAAAGAAAAAAAGAAAAAAAAAAAAAAAACAGGAAGAAGGGAAGAGATGTCAAATATACATCTTTCAGCCAAATTTATAAAAACAGACAGAGAGCAAGCTAATTAAAATCTGCATTAGAGAAAAGAAAGGGCAAAAGGGTGAGAAAGAATGAAAAACTAAATGTCTAGCTATGGAAAAGACTTCAACTACAGTTCATATCTTTATAAAATCAAGTTGATCAGACTCAAAAACTACAATAAATTAGGTTTCCTTTATTCCAAGTGCTTGGGGAGTTACTTGGGATTTTGGTTTCTTTATGCAAGACGTTTTCCTGAAAAATACTTCTTATACATACTACTCAGCTATGTATAAAAGGGAATTAAAAAATGGGAGTCTGGAATATTTAAAGGGAAAATTAATGAGTGAGAAAGGGATTCTGTTGCACCAATTGAACTTCACCATCTCCCTTTCTTTGGCATCTAGAGAAAGCCCCATTATAAAAACAAGAAAGCATGACAAAGTAAACCACTTTTTTTTTTTTTTTTTTTCCTATTGAGAGCTTCAGACATACAAATGAGTTCTTGCCAGATAGCAAGTGAGATTGTATCAGTTCCAAACAAGTGACTCAAAAAAAAAAAAAAAAAAAAAAGAAAGAAAGAAAGAAAGAAAAAGGCAAACAAAAAATGCAGGCACCTTGAGAGTCCTCTCAGCTTCAGAACTGTGGAGATCATTTTGCAGAAGCAAGCTTTGCTCTTGGGTTACAAATGTTTATGCCAAATTTCAGCTCAAAATGCTTTTGTATTTGTGTGAGTGAGTACGTGTAAAATTATTAATCTTTGAAAGCTGGGATTTGTAATAATGGAATTATTGACATTTTCTTGGCTCTAACTTTGCAGATGTGATGCTAAGGACAAGAAACATTCCCACTGTTTGATGAAAGGGGTTTCCAGGAAACACTAACAGTAATCATTCTTTAAGCAGAAAATGTTTTCCATCATCTGGCTGTAGATGACTATAAATAAAGGACTCAATCTCATTTTTATACAGTATTTCTACACTGTAAGAGATGTAATGATATATTGCACAGGTTGCAATGGAATGCATATACACAGTGAGGAGATTATAAACAAAATTCGTATGCACCACAATTATGTGTGTTGAAGCAGTGGTGTGAAGGAGAGGTCCACAACTGCACTTGTTGCCTTGGTTAATGCAGAAGGCTCCGATTCTTGTGCTGTAGCTAAATTGTTTTAGAGACAAACATCAATATGCAGGCAAAGGATGGAATCAGTATTTGTTTGCTAGCATAAAAGAATGGGTATTAAAAGCAGCCAAAATAAATTCTACCATTTCTTTTTTTCCTCAACAATGTCAGTAAGTATCGTTCTCACTGCACCCCCACCCCCACCCCCCTTCCTCTCATCTCCAAGTCTGGAATATATCAAACAAAACAGTGACCTTCCCTTGTAGAACAGGGGTGGTAAGGAGCCCTGACAGGGTACTGCCCTGCTTGTGCTCACAGCCAGACTCTGCTCTCCTGTTCCTCTGAGACAGCAATGAGCTGTGAGCCCACCAGGAAAGGTTCAGAAGAGGTAACCAGTAAAACCTTCATTGTTAGGGGAAACAAAAACCTTAGAAATGTCTTTACTCTGCAGGAGAGTGTGATTCAACAGGCACTGAGCTAGCACTGGTGTAGGTCAGACAGCCCAGCACCCTCTTCAATGGGGATAACAGCTCAGGCCCACACAGGCAAGGCACCAGACTCAAGCTATTAAATCTCACCAACAGGATTGCACTGTAGCAGCTATGCAGCTTCCCACACAGAGGCAGCAGGACTGCCAGCACCTCTGCAACGAGCTCCAAGCAGCGAGTGCCTCTGGCATGCTCATGGTCTCTGGGCAGCAAGAGTATTCTGCACACTCCAAGAACATTGGTCAACAACATCCTCTAATATGAGGATCACAGAGCTGAGACAAGCCAAGTTAAGCATCCCTCCCCTCCCCTCCCCTCCCCCCCCCTTCCCTTCCCTTCCCTTCCCTTCCCTTCCCTTCCCTTCCCTTCCAAATCACAGAGTAGCCCAAGTTGGAAGGGACCCACAAGGATCATCGAGTCCAACTCCTGGCTCCACACAGGACCACCCAAAAATCAGACCGTATGTCTGAGAGCCTTGTTCAAGAGCTTCTTGAACTCCAGGCTCAGTGCTGTGACCACTGCCCTGGGGAGCCTGTCCCAGTGCCCGACCACCCTCTGGGTGCAGAACCTTTCCCTAACCCCCAGCCTGACCCTCCCCTGTCCCAGCTCCATGCCGTTCCCTCGGGTCCTGTCGCTGTCCCCAGAGAGCAGAGCTCAGCGCCTGCCCCTCCGCTCCCCTCGTGAGGGAGCTGCAGGCCGCCATGAGGCCTCCCCTCAGCCTGCTCTGCTCTGGGCTGAACAAACCAAGGGGCCTCAGCCACTCCTCATACATCTTGCCCTCCAGACCCTCCACCATCTTTGTAGCCCTCCTTTGGACACTCTGTAACAGTTTTATGTCCTTCCTTATGGTTCCCCAAACTGCACACAGTACTCGAGGTGAGGCTGCACTGGCACAGAGCAGAGCAGGACAATTACTTCCCACAACCAGCTAGCAATGCCATGCCTGATGCACACCAGGACACAGCTGGCCTTTTTGGCTGCCCATGCACGCTGTTGACACATATTCAACTTGCCATCTACCAGAGTCCTTGGATCCTTTCCCATGAGGTTGCTCTCCAGCCTCTCATCCCCCAGTCTGTACAAATAGCCAGATCCATCTTCCCTTCCCATTCAGGTCTGGCCATTTCATAACAACTTGGGAAGAAAATGGTCAGAATAAACCAGATAAACCCTTGAGTTGCTGGACAGACAAGGAAGGTACCAATTAAACAGACTCATTTTGAAAGTTTATTTTTCTGCTTTCTTTGTATTCAAGAAATAGCTCTGGCCTGAATCAGAATGCACTTGCCCATTACCATCCCTGATTATCCAGGGAAGTGCTTTCCTCCATCCCATCCTGCTGCAGGATTACAGTCATTCAGCCATGTGGAAGCCATTGCCTGCCTGGGTGCAGCATGAGACAAGGCAATATCAGGCAAAAAGTGAAAAATAAAAACAGAGAAAATTAATAACTACCTATATTTGTATTACCAAATCTGTAATGAGGGTAAACTTTCGTAACCATAGCCCAGCACTGGAAAATTATGCACCTTTGAAAAACAGATTTCACCCTCTGGCTATTCCCCACTGATGATCTGCATTGCAGATTTGCAGCAATTTTTACATAAACAGAGACTTTCACAGCATCATAGCAGTGTCTGTCTGCAAGCAAATGACCACACTGGGAAGCAGGAGTTGTGAGGCTATCTAATGATTATACCAGCATAGATGTGTCATTGCTGTTTTCACAAGGCATCATAGAGCCTTACACAAAGTCATGTGAGAGTGAGTGAGAAATCAGCTGAATCTAATAAGAAAATGGGATAATTAATATGAACTCTATGAGGAACTGTTTGTAAAGCAATACGCAGGGCTCTCTGTTCAGCAGCTCATTATTCAGCCGAGCCCTAGTAAAGCTTCCCTGTCTCCATGGAGCACAACGCAAATAAAAAACAGCTTCATTTTCCTCATCCTGTCCCTGGAGTACACTATTTAAGGTGATCATACTTTTCCTTTTTTCACAGAACTTTTCCTCAAAGTGCTTATGGGCACCTAAGCTGTTATTAAATGTGCTAGCTGAGGAAGTGGAAGCAAGCTAGCCGGAGCCGCTTGGAGAGGGCAGCCACACTGCCCTCTGGCTTCTCCTGAGTCTGCTCAAAGAATGAGGAAGCACACAGATAACAGATTTCTTGTGAGACATGGAAAGTGTAGGTGAAGCAAGTTCTACAAAGATTTTCAAGCTCACACAGGGAGGTTTTCTTGGAAAGAAGCTTTCTCTTTGAGTGATAATCAGAAAATCCCAGCATTGGCAGGAGATGTAGAATCTCACCCACCCCCTGACGCTGCATTGTTTGCAAAGGGAAATTTCAGTGAGCAGAGAGGAGAGAGGAGGGAGGAAGAAGAAATATCAAGCTGGCTGCTGCTGAAAGGATAGGTCCAACTTGACATGATGTACTGCTGCTGCCACAAGTCAGCCAGTATTGCTTCTGTCCCACTGTCTACCTTAGAGCATGGTAAATGCTCTTCGTTTCCCTACTGCCAAGGACTTGTTTGCTAATGGACTGCTGACAGATGGATGAGAACATTTGTTTTATTTTTCTCCTTTTCTTCTCTGCATTTTTTAAAAAACTCCCCTTGTGAAGAAACAAATGCCATCCGTTCATCCATTCCTCAGTGATCTAATGAAATGTGGGCATCTCCCTGTTGATTCAAATAGCCCTTTTCAAAGTGAAATAATAATAATAATAGTAATAATAAAAGCAGCAGTGATCTGTTTTGTGAAATGCAACAACATGACATCAGGCTTTCTTGTATTTGGTGCAAGAAACCCAGTCATGTAATGCTCTTGGGCACATCAGAGCTGTGCTCCATGTCTGCTGATAACCAACAGTAAGCAAGAGACCACTGCATCAGTGAGGCAAGGACATGTTATCATTGTGTCCAAGGTTTTAGCATGATGTCTAGGTAGGAAACCAAGGCCAATACATGAGCAAAGACGTAATTTAGCTGCAGAGTTACACGGTGATCTTCCATCTTTATTACTCTTTTTTTTTTTTTTTTTTTTTTTTTTAGTGTTCATAATCACATTGACTTTTCTTCTTCCACAGGTCATTCAGAGATGTCCAGGGCAGAAATGCATGTGCCCATGCAGGGTGCTGAACGTTCAGAGGCTTGTACCCATCTTCAGTCCGGTGGAACTGCTATGTACAGGCAGAACATCTGCCTAGGATACAGACTTTCCAACCATGTCTTCTTTTGCTGCCCAGAAACTCTGTCCAGACACGATCTGAAAAATACATGTCCATTTGGCCTGGATTTGTAGATGTTCAGCACTCCAGAAGGAGTGATATTTCCAGTCAGAAAATGAGACAAGATCAACAAAACACAGACACATGAAAGCTGTATCTCTTCCAACACAGATGGACTGGATGCATACTCCCTTGGAAGACACTTTCATCTTTATACCTCTGTTCCAACAACTTTTATTATAAACTGGAGCCCATTGTGTCAATTCACCCTTGTTTCAGCAAATTTCAGCTCAGCCTTGCTTCTAGGCTCCCGTTTGTGAGCCCTGACTGTCAGCCAAGGAAATTAATCTGTGTTGCCTGACTGCAGGCTCTAAAAAACAAAAGAAACCCCAAAAGCTAAGTAGTGGTTCACATGCAAATGTGATGCCTAAAAAACATTTAAGGGATGTCTCAGTGGAAAGAGAATTAGAGACCAACCTTAAATCCATTGCTGATGATGACTCAAAAATGAAGGAACAGGAACACAGATCAAGTAGATAGGGGTTCCTAAAACATTCTCTGGAACAGCAAACCACACTGAAGAATCCAAGCACTGCAAATGAGACACTAAGCTGCAGTTTGACTAAGCTGTCCTGAAAGTGGCTGGTATGTTTGCAGCAGAAGAGATGCTTTCCGGGAGCATGTAGCTATCACTCTGCTCAATCAGAGAGGCAGTCATAATGATAAGGCAGTAACCTCTCTCTCTAACCTCTTTCTTACAGAAATACTTTCAATAAAGACATTTTTAATAATAATAATAAAGGAAATTAAATATATAACAGCATAGGATTCAAATGGAAAGCAAACCTTTTCTGAACAAGTGAGGAAAAAAATCTACCCTTTGATTAAAGCCTGTTTTTATAAATTTATTGAAACGGTATGGATATCATTTATTTTTTAATTCCAGATTTTTCACTCAGATCCCTTTTGTCTATGCAGTTGTTTGAGGGAGAAGTACCTAACTTGGTGGTAGTTTCTCTTCCCAGACTTAGGCAAATAAGGCACATCTTTAAGCTTGTACTGATGGATCTCCACAAGAAGATCTTACTCCTTTCAATTGCAAATTGAAAAACCCCATGCCCTAGTTAAGGTAGTATTTGTAGTCTCTAGTAGTCTATCCAGCTATAAACCCTTGCCCACCTTTTCTGACATTTTAGAAATATCTGTTCAGAGAAGGGAGATGTGAGAATAGTGTTTCCTTTCCCTCAGCACTCCTTTAACTCATCAGTGTGCAGTCAAATTCAGCCTAATACAGGTAAGGCTGTAAAAAATTTTATGTCCTTTGTGTCAGAAAGGGTCTGAAATGCCAGTCTAAGAAGAAGACTATCAAAAAAATTAAATAAATAAATAAATAAATAAATAAATATATATATATATATGTATAGAGAGAGAGAGAGGCTATAGTGACAACTGTCTGCTCTCAAGAGAGTCAGCCTGGAAAGCAAAGCACATAGTTAGCTGGTGCTCACTTGTGTCAGTATTAGTATAAAAGAAACCAAGCTTCCACAGAAGGACAGGACAAATTTTATAGAAGGAGAGGACAACTCTTCAGATTTGGTGATAAAAATCTTCCTTTCTCTCCTGACCATGGCAGGGACAATTTGATACTAGGACTGCTTTGTTCTAGTCATTTTTAATCACAGTTGGTTTCATTCTAACTTCACAGGTTAGGTTATGGCATGACTGGGTACATGGTGGAACAGTAATTGTTATCTGCGATGTGCCATGGCCTTTGTGTGAAGCAAATAGGCACTTGCCTTACTGAAGCTACTGCATCTGATCAGAGGCAATAACACTGATGCTCATTATGTATGGAATATCTGTTGTCTTTCTGTAGTCTAACTCATGTTGTGATGGCCTGCTTGCACATCATCTCTGGGTAGATGAGGAACACTTGCCAGAGGGTGCTCACATCAGGAGATAAAATGGTCATTCTAATGCTCAGGCACAGTTTTTTTCCTTACACTATAGGTAGATTCAAATGAGTGTCTGCTGGCTTGTCAGGTAGAAATAAATCTCTTACATTAATAATTGCTCATAGAGAAAGAAGTCCTCACTTAAATTTCTTAGACAAAGCTGTTGGCTTTGCAAATAGTTCCCAAGCTATGATCTGTCTGGATATACCAAATACTGGTATATATGGGATCTGTTTTTGAAATTATAATTTCAGAATATGGGCTAACTTTTGCCTTAAATGTATAAAGCTTTCTGTGAACCCAGACAAAGCATCCTCCAGTTCACTAACCTAAACTACATTGCTTGTTGGTGAGAAAGGCAGAATAGCCTGGTTACGGATCTGATTGTTGTAGAAGCCATTTCATATAATCATAGAATCATTAAGGTTGGAAAAGACGTCCAAGGTCATGTAGTCCAGCAGTCCACCTACCACCAGTGTCAACCACTAAACCACGTCACTAAGTATCACATCTACCTTTCCCTTAAACACCTCCAGGGACAGTGACTCCACTGCTTCCCTGGGCAACCTGCTCCAATGCCTAACCACTCTTTCTGAGAAGTTTTTCCTAATATCCAACCTGATTTCTCCCATCTACAGCAATTCCCACATTTCTGGAGAATTATGACTATTAACTGTGCAATAATTACATCGACAGGAACAAAATCATTGACCTGAGACCTCCCCACCACAATCACAAACCCATGATGATGGAGACAAAACAAGAAATGTTGCTACTAGTCACCATCAGACAGACCTAGGCTTGCATATTTGTGGTGTATATGAAATGGATGACCTTTGGTGTGATACATGCTTAGTCATTAATGCACAAAACCCAGTCGTCTACTTCTATATTACCTAACTGTTTTCCTATTCCATAAAATAAGTATTCCTATGAAGTCATTCCTCCCAGGCTGCTCTCTCTTCCTAGATTTTATCACTTTCAACCTGGTATCAAAACTTTGGACAGCAACACAAGAAAAGCAATCATTAGAGACATATTTAATTAACCCCTAACATTTAGACTCACAGGTACAAAAGTAATCATTCCTGACGTCAAGGTTGCCAGTGACATATGGCAGCATAATGTAGGGCTGTGTGGAACAGAAAGAAATGAATGTCTGAAATGAGTAATCAAGCTCACAGTGAGAAATAGGTGCAGTAGTTTGGAAGATGGGATTAACCAGTTATCTTTCGATATAGCAGTATCATTTCTGTGGGCTATTTCTCTATCAGGGAGAGCCAGAACAAATTCAACAGCCTGACGGTGACCATAACCAGAGAGGAATATGCCCTTGCTAAAAGTATTTATTTCCTCCTCTGAAGCTTAGTGATGTGCTCCATGAGATTCAGATCCAATAGAGGATCAAGGGAGTTGTATCTGACGTCAGTTTCACAAAAACAGCTTGGAGAAACACTTTGATTTTATCTTCCAAAAGAAAAAAATGTTATTACATGACCTCAAACTCCACTTCCACTCATGTGTGCAGTAACTCATGTCAAAGTGTTACCAATACACATTTGATTTTTTTTCTTTTAATTCTAACTATGTTTAAATTCCCCAGATTTCCTGGTAGTACATGTTAGTTACATATTTTTCCATGGAATTTTTCCATCAGAAAATTGTGCCTCTAGAAAGTTCAAGGTTCTATTTGTGTGGAACTTTGAAGAGGAAAAAAATCTTAAATCTTCATTTCAGGAAGGTTATTTTCCCCATTTTGACCTGCAGGCATATTGCAGATTACTGTTTTCATGCTGCTAATAAATTAAAAAAAAAAAAAAAAAAAAGGAAAAGAAAAGAAAAAAAAAAAAAAAGAAAAAAAAAGCTGCAACTTTATTGAAAGTGATACCTGGTATTTCTGACATAACCTAAAAAAGGTTTTGTGCCAGTGATTTAAAATTGTGAAGTTTTATTGTGCTTTGGAACAAGAAGACTCATTGGCAGAGTACCATAACATTCCCTAAGGGAATCATCCACATTAACCACAAACACAGATAAACATTTCTCAAGAGCAATCTCTATATGTTTTGCTGACCACAGAACACATGGAGGCAAAATGTCATGCATTAGCCCATTTAATAAATGGTTTCAAATTATTGAAAATACCAAAATTAAAACTCCAGATTCAAAATCCTGTAGCTTGGGGAGCTGCAGATGGAGAGCTGAGACCCAGCAGCTACTCGGTGTTCCACAGACAGTGCTGACGTTACAATGCAATCATCTGATGTGACAGCGATCATATGCATTCCCAAAAGCAGCTCCTCGGGCTTACAGTCCTTGAGCAGTCATAAAAATAAAATGTCTCTTGAGACATTTCAAAGATAAGGCTGGAGAGAAAAGGGCCATGTGGTTTGCAACGCTCTTAGATAAATCCAAAGTAACCCTCTCCTCCCATGACGCACCAAGATCATCCATAAGGCATCCGGTTCTCTTCATGGCAATGGACAACTATGCTGCTCTACGGGAGAAAAATAGAAAGAAAGTATTTGAGGTCTTGCCACTTTTCCAGGAAAATGGATGTTTTCACGAAATACACACCTTCACCCCTACCTCAGCAGCTTCTACCCCACAGGAGGATGGCCTCCCTTCAACATCCTGTCTCTGTCAGAAGGATCACAGACACTTTATGGAAGATTTACACAGCCTTGTCAGTTTGTGCCTTGAGGGCATCTGGTGTTTAGTCACACAATCATATGAAGGAGGCCTATTAGGCTCCCATTCTGCCAAGTTTGCTGCAATTAGTAGCGATGCTCCCGGGATCACGCTCTGATATGGCGTTTTCTGTTCTTCTGCCCTCGCTTTCCCACTTGGATATCCTCCTCCTGCCCTCAGCAGTACTGAGCACCATGGCAGGGGCCATAAGGAGAAGGCAGCCCCGTGCTGCCCCACCAGAGCTGGTGGTGCTGGTGGGGCCATGCCACGCAGGTGCCCCCAGCATCGCCCTGGCGGCTCTGCTGGTTGCAGGAGCAGGGTGCGGCAGGCAGGGCTGAGGCCTTTGATCTGAGATCAGAGGTGGGGAAGGAAGCGAGGCTTCACTTCAGTTCCCTTGCCAGCTGGGGTGGTTCATCCCTGCTCGCACCCGCAGCAATGAAAATCGGCATTTACATAACACTGGAGGTTCACCTTGGAAGCACTCTGATGGCATGAGCGAGGCCTGTTCTGGATGAGGTCGGGGGACACCTTGTCTGCCGGATGGGAGCTCCTCTCTCTTTTCAGGATGGCAGCTCAACCCACGGAGAGGGGCTGAGGATAACGTAGCACCCGGGGGCAGCATCCACTTGCTTTGGTCCTCGCTACATGCAAAGAAGCCCCTAGCCACTTAGGACTGGAAAAGTTGATTTAAAGTGGTCCCAAAGCCACTTTGTCATTTGCCCCCTCCCACATTGCATATAAAAGAAAACTTTGAAATGTTGTTCCTTCTGCTTTTCGTTTCTTCTTTCTTTTTTCTTCTTTTTTTTTTCTTCCTTTTTTTTTTTTCTTTTTCTTTTTCCATAATTCAAATATTAAGTCCTGGCTTCTTTACTTCTGCTATAGGGATCCTCAGAGGACTGGTAAATGTGGGGAGCTGTGGCACTGCAAGCATCAAGTAGCAGAATCCTGAGCAATGGGAATATATTTCATGTGAAATGCTGCTTGTGTTAACATCTCTTCAGCACAAATGCCTGTAAAAACACTCAAGGGACAAACTCTCTTTGTGGAAATTTCAATATCACTGCCTCTTTCTCAGAAGGCAAGAAAGGATTCCTTTCCATAATGGGAAGTGCGACATTCTGGATATTTCTAAAGGAGAAAAATAAACTTACACTATTTCAAATGAAGTCTTTAAATTATCAACATTGTTTGGAATGTGGTCTATATGATAAATTTCTATATACACATAGAATTATCTACATATATAGAGAGATCTGCCTCTATGCTGAGTGTCTTTATAGACAGGTGGAGATATTCAGAGTATAAAAAGGAAGCACACAGTACAAGTGTTAGGGGACAGTGTGGTATATCATAGGACACTGGAGTAAAAATCACAAAACCTGGGGTTAAAGCTCGGCTATTCCACTGAGTTTTGGTATCATCTTGCAGAAAGCACTTTATTTTCCTGTGTCTCTTTTTCACCGCTCTTCTTCATCTGCTTAAACTGTATCTCTAAGGACTCTCAACTGCCTTGTGTTTGTACAGAGCTTTTCACCATGGAGATCTCTAGGAGCTGCTACCATAATCCTCAGAGGTTCAATCCAGTTCTCTTTTAGAGGTCTGTCTGTAAATCTGGGAATGCAAAAAGGTAAGTACATTCCCCATAGACCTAACAGCTTCCAGATTGCAAGTCTAACAGTTTCAGTTCCCTCTAATTTACAAATGACTGTGCTTTGAAATGTCAAATTTCAGAAACGTTCAAGCAAAAAAAATATATGCCTAGGTAAGATTTAGAAACAAGCAGCAAGTGCTTGTGCCCTTATTGATTGCAGACTCTCCCATTCTGCACCTCCGAACTAAATCAGTAAAAACTTTTTTTAACAAGACCAAAATGAGAAGGTTCCCACGTCAAAACAGAACTATCAAGACAAGTGGGTCTTGCAGCACAGTCCTGGCCATCAGGCTGATTTAATTGAGGCTGCTTTAAAGAACTGACAGTGGGAAGGATTTTTCATCATGACACAAGTCTTTTTGCTGGCATATCTTAGGAAAATGATTCAGTAGGATTCAGCACCAGCTATTAGCTAGTTAGTATGCTTATTTAATTATCGTTAAAAAGGAGAGAGAAAGTAGGAGTGTAACTGTGCAGCAAGCTCTTGCTAAGGGAGCATCAGGAACCCACTAGAGTCACCCACCCTCCCCACTTGTTCTGGGCAGGCAGGTAAGCTCCAGCCGAGCTTTTTGGTGGAAGTGGTAATTTCCACCAGCCTTGACTGGGTGTGGATGGAGACAGCACTCTCCCAGTTCTTTCAATGGCCATCCTCAGAAGAAAGAGCATCAGAGAAGTAGTCCTCCAAAAACTGAGCCAGTTACCCAAGCAAGAGCAAGAAAGCAGTAAGGGAAAGAGATAAGAGAATGGTATGCTTAGATGAGTATTTAGTCTCCAGTAATGATATGCACATTGAAAGAATTTGCACATATGCCTTACAGATAGGATATAGAAGAAACGGGGGATTTTATTTTTTCTTTAATGTATTCTTTCTCAATGCAAGGAAAGCAAAGATAATGGAGCATTTACCCAACTGCATTCTGCCCAGCTCTTTTCCACATCTTAAAGGCTAAGGCATCTGAAACTTAGTGGTCTGACTATGACTATGGATTTTGTATTGTAACTACATTATAAATCTCTTCAGGTATTAAAAATTGATGCTGTCAAAGACAGTGAAGGTTGATTGAAATTTGTTTGTTTGTATGTGTATGTGTTTTTGATATGGGAATCAAATGTTCATTGCGATTCAGACATGATGATTATTAGAGCACACTGGAGTACGAAAATGTACTATCTGCAGATAAGCAGTTCAGATCTAACAACAGACAATTCATTCTGTGTATTGATTGCTCCTCTGAACATTTTCTGTGAGGAATGCATTTTCTCCATAAAATAAAGAATAAAAACCTAACAATATGTATCTTCAAAACAGTGATTGTACATCACTGAGTGGAGAACAGCATAGATCAGTTTTTCCAAGATGCACAGAGGCAGACAAATCATTGCTCCTACTGGATTGCTCTGCTCAAAGTGTCATCTTCATTTGCTTTGTGGTTTGATTGAAACATCTTAATTTCTCATGGAGTATCTCCTAAATTATTTTTATTCACAGTAACTGTAATATCACCAAATGATATAGGCAAAAAAAAGGAGATAGCATATGCCCATATCTTTGTGTGCATATAGATGAATATGCATGTTCTGAATAGTGATATATAGTGCCTTAATGTAAGAGGTGATTAGAGGTTAAGATAACACACACCAGGGGAAAGAATACTACCTAATTTACTGATACAAAATGTATTCATTCTCTAAGGCCAGATATGGTGCTGAAAAAAAGAAAGAAAGAAAGAAAGAAAGAAAGAAAGAAAGAAAGAAAGAAA